>NC_089319.1:11521579-11821579 GCF_036669915.1 Pocillopora verrucosa | reverse complement strand
ACAGTAAACTGGACATCTGCAAGTCCCTTCGGTTCCGCTCGCTCCCCTTCTGGGAAGGTAAATTGTTTCCTCTCAATCCAATAATTAGCAACAAAAGGCTCAGAAGTAATTTATCTTGCATGCTATAAAGAGCTTGCGTTTTTTTTTTTCCTTTTCTGTCTTTTACCGTCACTTTCTGATTACTTCTCGCTCGTATAATTTCTGGAAATAACTAAAACGTTTCAAAACTAGTTATTGAAATAACTGGATTTAAAATTTAAGCTTCACTGCATTTATAGATGCATCTTTCATAAGATGTAAATCTCTTTGCTTGCCACAATGTTCAATGTGTAATAAAACTTGCCTTAGACCGTTGCCTTATCGCGATTCCTGTCGTCCTTGCTGGCTACATTCTTCGTAAATATTATTACGACTTATCTCAACAAACCTGTCAAAATTCAAAGATCAGCGTACCTCCGCTCTAATTTGAGCATTTTTTATTTCACAGGTTGTGGATTATAAACTTCAAATCAGCGAGACTGGGACAGAGTACAACGAGACAATCGAGGTTGACACGGAGAAGCAAACTGAACTGTTTAAAGTTCCTGCTCATAATGACGTGGACGAAAGCAATATTTTGCACGACTTTAAGACGGTAAGTCTATTTGTTTTAGCGTCAAGCGGTGTAAAAACGTCAGGATCTATCCAATCGTCAATCAAACCTAAAAAATGTGCTTAATCAGTTCAAACCCAACTGACTCATCATAAAGCACAATCTTTTTATCGTGTTTCAAGCATAGCAAGTCTTGATCAGAACTCTTTAAGCCAACTGGGACAACGCTGAACATGATCAGCTACCCTTTACTAGACAAGACAAAGGGGACATATTCATCATGCTTACAAATTTATGTTTTCGTGTAAATAAAATACAATAGCAAGTCTTGATTATAACTCTTTAAGCCAACTGGGACAACGCTAAACATGATCAGCTACCCTTTACTAGACAAAGCTAGACCAGACAAAGGGGACATATTCATTATGCTTACAAATTTATGTTTTCGTGTAAATAAAATACCAGTGTTTAAACAACATTGGGATTATCGAAAAATTCCTCTTTTATCATAAAACAGAATATGACTATGATGCTGTTGCCGGAAAAAAAGATTTGCTATCTTATGCCACTGTCATAAGAGGTGCCGACACCAGCAAAACTCGAGAGTGATCTTGATTAGACACGATCCTTTTTCAGACAAACAATTTGAGGTGAGCTCTGTCGACTACGAGAAACTGTTTCTGAAACATTATTTGATGGCAAAGAAGTAAAATCTTTCATCTTTTAGTAAGAAACACAACTGCTGTCTTCTTTTGTGAGTGCAAAAACCTAATTAAGTCTTTATTTGCTAACTACTCGCTACAATCGTCATTCGAGTGCTGCCACTTAAATGTCACACATCTCGGATCATTATAAGAAGCTGGGAACATTTTGGAAACTTAACAAGATATCCCAGTCAATTGTTAAGAAACCAGTAAGTGATTCAAGAGGAGAAATATGTGGGTATGGGTTTCAATAGTTTTGTCCTGGCGGCTGGCTGACCCAAGAATACAGTGTACTGATATGTGAACACTGTGGGATACGCATAGCTCCTCTAAACTGAGATTGCTGAGGAATTCTAAAACATCTCGTTGCCGTTTTACAGGAATTAGAAATTGTCCTGGTTGCTACCTGACTAGTGCACTGAGTACAGGAGACGCATGATTTCTCTTTTGCATTGGGATGGCTGAAAAATACTGACATCTCGTTGCTGTTTTTCAGGAATTAGACAAGGACAAGACCAAAATTATTGACAGCAAGTGGACAGTGGACAATGAGATAGCTGATCGGTCTGAACTGAGCGAGGAGTTGGCAAACTTCTGTCCACAATACCCAATATATCAGGTGAAAATGATGGACGACTCATTGACTGTTACAAGGGTAGAGACAGAAGGTGAGTCAAGGACAGAGAAGTTTGAAATGCGTATACCGAAAAAACAGGAGGCTAAATTGCATTCGCGCTTTCCTTTTGACTTTTATTAATTTTTGAAGTAAACCCATGCCAAGCTGTTCTTTGAAATAATTAAAGAATGAAAAATATATAGACACCTGGTAAATCTTAAAGGTGATAGAAATTTCTAAAGTATCAAGATGTCGTAAATTCCTCCAGGAAAATAATGGAGTGTTTTACTCTTGTTTCGCAAACTTTAAATTGTTGTGACACATTTAATGCAGTTGTGTCTTTTCTTTTGACGACAGGAACGCAACATCGCAGTCGTCGACATGCGGGATCATTTCCGCCAATTCACCCTTGTAATCTGTGCGCAGGTGGAAAAGGCACCGTTACCTACTGGGATAAGTGTTGGTGTTCCAATAGAGGAGGATACTGGAGAATTCAAAAAAGGGTAGTTTCGCGTATATGCGTTACGATCCGGGTGGGTTGTAGGTTACAGCACTACGTTTACTATGTATATTGTTACCAATATGTTTGTGAACGTCCAACATATAGGCCACCCCCATATTATGGGCGAAATTTACCTATCGCGTTGTAAGTATCTTCACCGTGTTGAAGACAAAATGCTAGCGGAAATCAGGTGTTTAGTATATCATAAACAGTTAACGCTTTTTTTCATGTGTTACCCAAGATAAGCAGTAATATTTAATCCACAGTAGCTCTTTCTTTTGTACATTTTTAAGTCGTTAGTAGTCCAGCTTTTAGTGAGATGTGTTTTCGGCGCCATTGTGGCGTTGCTCATATTTCGAATTCGATGGACACTGTTTCAATAAAAATTGCAATGTTGAGTAGAGAGAAATTCACCGTTTCCCATGCATGAGATCGTATTTTCAATTAGCCATGTAGTTTGGTACATAGTAGTACTGACTGTAGCTGATAGTATCAGGAGTCTTAGGAAGCAAAGGCTGAGAAGCAAAAATATTTTAGCATTGGAAGCATTCTCAAGAAGTTGATTTTTTATTTTAAGTCCTTTTGTTTTTTAATCTAATTTTTACAATATTTTTGCTCATTACAGCAACTACAACGCTAGAGATGATACGTAATGTCATGTTAGGGGTTTTTATAATAATGATTTCATATCTTTGTTTTTAATTGCTGAGTGTGATTTCAATAAACAAGCAAGCTTTTAAGTTTGACAAAGGTATCACTTGTTGTTGTTATCGATTAATGGGGGGCTTGATACCAACCTTGACTTTAATCTGCATTTTCCTGAAATTTTTTCCTCCATTTTTATATCAGAGGAAGGTCCCTTTAACTTTTGATTGGTTAGGAAGTTTCCTTTATTCATAGAGTAATCTTACTCGTAACGTGGACTGAAATAACTCTTTGAGGAAAGAAGTGACAATGAACCAAACTTGAACTGACCTTTAGGGTAGGATCATACATATGAAAACCATTTCATTGATTGACTTGGAAATAACGTTAAGGGTCATTCCCTTGTTAAAGTTGTATCGTTGTCTTCTTACCTTCAGTGAGCAGGGAAATTTGAGTAGTCAAATTCAAAGTTTTGGTTACCTACTATGTTGCATAAGAGTATGGAGTTGACAATCTTTGTAACGGATAGGGAATATTGCTCACTTTATGTTTGCTCTTGAGGGAAACAGTTGGTGTATTTTCGAATGCAATTTGGTGATAAATTTTCAAGTGCTTATTACACCAAGTTGCTAGAGAAATCATGTTATAGTTGTCATTACTTGTAATGTACATGAAAAAAGAATCACAGAAAGTCGATACAAACGAAATTTTGACAGCGCGCACGCTATTGTAATTTGCATGCACTCCTGTTACAACTTTGCATTTGTGTTTCATAAAAATGCACCCATTCTCAGCCAATCAGACGCGCGTATTTTTTACGAGTATTGTTAGTTTAGCTTTCCCAAAAGTCTCATTGTTTCCCGGGATTAAGTCGAGGTATACAATGAAATACATTCAGGACGAACATGGTGAGAAAAGGAGAAAAATGGATTTTCAAAGGGCACGTTTTTTAGCTGGATTTTTTTTGTATGTGAGTGCTTACATGGATAGAAAATTAAGTTCAAAGACACGGTCAGCTGCATTTCGCAAAGAACCAAAATACATAGTTGTCCAAGATACATTTAATCTCGTGAAAATGGAAAGTGAGGTGTCCTGAGGTATTTATACAATTTCTTCCAACATCACTAATGCACTTTACAAGTAGAATGGGTTGTACTTGAAGTTACAGGGAATTCTTGCTACTTCAAACCTAAAACAAGAGGAAAATATGAAGGGGGTAGTTTTGCAAAGTTGGTGGCAAGTTTCCTTCTTCCTCATCTGGTAAACGTTATAGGCTGTTAGACATGCCAAGCAAGGGTTTTTATATAGAAACAACTAGGGTGGATATGTTTGCCTTAATTGTTTTTTTGTTTGTTCGTCCACCTCTCTACACAGGTTATAAGTTTCCTCCAATAAGTGATTCAAGTGATTCCTTATTCACCTCAGAAAATGTAAGTTTCATGATTATAGGAGATCATATCCTGAGTAAGACACTTGCAAAGCAATAGGGTAATTAGCGACTGGAATTAATTCATAATTATTTTTATGCGTCTTGGAGGTAAAAACCAATGTGCTAAATTGCCTGGTGTGTAGTTTACTTTACTGATGCACGTGTAGGAATCAATTGTGTACTGACCATATACAAACCTCAAAACCGCAAACTAGCTACCCTTGATCATTGTTTGTGGTTAAGCTTTATCACACCTTGTTGACTTTTCTCTGGAATTGCAAAACATTCCATTTATGCAATAAAATATGTGTTTATTGTTCATCATGATGTAGGATACATTGGAGATAAACTTTATTCGTTTGTCTCACGATGTTGATCGCGAAGTTTCGACTGCAATACTGCTAGTCTTCACTAGGCAATTCTTCATCGCCTGATGAAGACTAGCGGTATTGCAGTCGGAACGTTGCTACCAACATCCAAAGTGGCTCCATCGTGAGACAAACGAATAGTTCATCTCCTACCATTCCAGTGATATTTCCGGTGTGAGTCTCCCAGTAATTTAGAGATAAAGCAACATGTTGATGATCATTACTAAAGATTGATTAATCTGCAATATTGTTGGACAGTAGTTGTGAAACTTTCTGATAGACAAGGGAGCTTCTTTTCCTTAGGATTTTTTAATTAAAAAAAGTCTGTAAAGGAAACAAGTGGCCAATGCTGCCAGAGCCTATCTTGGTTTCCATAGCTTGAAGTGACTAGGATTATTACTATTCCTCCCTGGATGGGGTGCTAGTTCATTGCAAGGTTACTCCCCAGCATTTCATCAGGCTTCACTAACAATTATTTTCCTGTACTCATTTGTACCCGGCCTGGGTGGAGAGAGCCAACGCGAAAAGAACAAGTTTTGCCCAAGAACTCAACACAATGACCCATCAGGTCTTGAAACTGAGCAATTATGGTTTTTTTGAGTTTGTTACTTAGGGAAGGTTAAAATAATCAGGTGGCACATAGGATCTTCATGTGAACACTAATTGGCCAAAAACTTGCGGGCCTCTCTAAATTTGATTACTATATATTTCAATTTTGACTGAGGAAGTTGCTCTGAAAACAATTTTAAAAAAAGATAAAGCAGCTCTATCATTTTCTTGCATATAATTACACTTTCATTTTCCGAGAAGTGCAGTAAATATAAGACATGTAGTACAGCTGTAAGCTGATAATGCTGCACGTGTACATGCATGACTGGTGAGGCTATCCATGATGACTGGTATGAGTTACTGTGATTTATTTAGAGGTCTTCATAGAGCTCTATGTGTTTATTTGCTAAAGTCATATTCTTACTAGCTTTATGTATCTTTGTTTGTTTTCAGGTGAGAGCTCGTCCAAGTGTTAAATCTTCTTCCTACAATGTAGTCTCAGAGCAACCTTACAACTCACACAGGCAGTCTAGTGGCCTATATGCTTCTGCAGTAAGTGCTTTGTATTTGCTAGTTATACCTTTCAGTTAATTAACATACATTGCCCCTCTTAAAGAGTATCATCAGGAGTCTGGGTTGATTTTCTCTCAAGAAGAATTCATAGCAACTAAAGTTGCTTTTAATTGTGGAAATTGATGTGGAAACTAATTTGTGCAGCGTGGAACTACTGTGCGCATGTGCAAATTGCACAGGTGTCTTAAATATTAATAAAAGTATAGATCGAAATTATATCTTACATAAAGGACATTGATTTTAGGTGTTGATCTATACTTTCTGTATTGTAAACAAAACCAGAAGAAATCTCTTTGCTCTTCCTATGTTGAATTAAGTTGGGTATTTGTAGTTTATTTTGATACAACTTTTATTATGGCAACTCAAATTTGAAAGTTTGCTCCATGTACAGCTGTACACGGTATCTTACATGTGACTGATCAGTCTTAAGCCAGGAATTTGTAAGAGTAGGCACCACTCAAACAGAAAGGAAACTTGACTTAACGCTAAGTAATAAACTCCAATTTCTGGTTGTAACAGAAACCCGGATAGGTTTGTTTGAAACATGATGATATAAGCTAATCCAGGGTTGTTGACAACATTTTGATGTAGTTTTATTGCAATATTTACCCTTCAATGTTTTACTGCTATCAGTTTTTACCGGAGAGTAGAGCTCTGAAGATGAAACCTCAAGACATACCATGTACATAACTATATGCCTTCAAACAAGAAAAAATTGACCAAGTTTGAATTTTAGTCTATGTTAGCACTAATTGCAGTTTGAACAATTACGTTTGCGAAATGGATTTTGGAATTCCTAGAGTATCCTAAGAATTCCTAGGTATTTTTTCCTCGGAATTCCTAAGAATTCCCAACTGTAACAACTCTGGTTCTAAAAACCTGGAAATTCCCAGAAATTCCAAGTTAATAGCAAACAGGACTTGGCTTTCCTAAGAAAATCCTAGGAATTCCAACTCAGAGCACCAATGACTTTCCCTGAGAGACTAAATCTAAAAACTTGCCAGAAATTCATAGGGATTTTCAGGAATTTCTAGGAATGTTTAAGAATGACTGAGAATTTTAAGCAATATTTTGAGGCAACTGACAACTAAAAATTCAAGTATTCAATGGAATTCATTTACATACCTAATTAAACTCAGGTTTACATGTAAAATATTTTCAATTGTGTATTCACATCAACATGTAGTAATATTAGGATGGAATTTGATTTCTTTTTCTTTTATTACTTATTAAGAATTATCCTCAATTACAGCTAATCGTATACAAAATAGTCCTAATCAATCATTAAATTTGGTTTGACACAGATTGTGAATAAAATCTGTTGATTCTTTTTCATAAAATACAATAACTTGAATTATATTTATTGCAATAAATACTATCAGTCAAAAAATAGTCTTTAAATGAATCATTTAATTTTGGATGATGATACAAATGGTATTAACCCTTTCTCTCCCAGAGTCAAGCTTTGACTTGATTTTATGTAGTTGTAACCTCTTAGGATGAAGCTCTTGTATGTGAACATTCAAATGTAAGCTGTCAAGCAGCACTTTCATGTTTTAACGTTTGTTTTTTGTTGATTCTGCATACTGAAATTCAAAGATTTCTTCTCAATTTTGACTTAGCACTCTTGGGAGTGAAGGGGTTAATTACAGTTAAATAAAATTGATTTTTGAATAAAAATCTTGTTGTAACTGTAACAATAAATTAGAATGAATTTATCCTAAACTGCAGACTTAGCTGCTGTTTGTCTTTTTTTCCTGGGCTCGCAGCTTTCTCTGTTGGCCTCAAATGAGATTGTCTTCGAGAAGCTTGTCCATTTTGTAACTGAATTTCATGACAACTGAATTTGGAAAAAAAATAAAAAATAAAAAAAATAAAAAATAAAATATATATATATATATATACATATAAATGTGGGGGTAGAGTCCACCTTGGCATAAAGTGCTCAATGCGCTGGTAGCAGAGCTAAGTATACATAAGTTAAAGAATTCAAGAAGACGTCGCGACGAGCGCTTAGGCGCGAAACTCAGAGTCACAGAGAATGAATGTGTCCTCTTTAATTCTTTAACTTATGTATATATATACAATATGTTTATATATACAATACACAGACTTCCTTTCATAGGAAGTCTGTGTATTGATTTTCCCGTTTTACAGTGCTCGATACGTTGGAGTAGAGCGCGACATATTTTGCGATAGAGGGAAAAAACAGAGAGACTATACTTTCATCCCTACAATAAGTTAAATTTATTTCCTCATGCTTTGATCTACGAAACAAGCTAGCTCGATTCTTGTTCCCTTAGCTCCTTGATTTGCATTTCGGCAATACTGTAATATTTTATGGTCATGCGAATAAAGCTTGCTGTTGTTGCTTCAGGCTGTAACATTCGCCTCCCGATAATTAAGCCGCGGGTTATTTTCAGTCCTTTTGCATGTAGAGGCTTCCAGCGTCTAAGCAAACAAACAATCACTTATATTCTCGTAGTGCTTGATTCTCTATTTAACAAATAGAGAAGCCTTGACTGTGCTCTGTTCTGTTATAAAGCACGCAGGAAGCGGCTAGAGCACGAGAGAAGTGTTCCACTTCCACTTTCTCCCCACTTTCTCCCCACTTCTTCCGCTTCCTAAGTGCTTTATAACAGAACAGAGCACAGTCAAGGCTTCTCTATTTGTTTTATAATAAAGAATCCGTCAAATTCCCCATGCATTACTTTCAATTTTCAAAACAAACTTTATTTCCAAAGCGAACAACAATGTCGTCAGCATGCTCTATACTCTCATAGAGCACGCTACAATAAGCCAATCAGAATCTCTGTTAGAATGGTTCAAATAATCTGATTGGCTCTACAAGACAAAAGCTGTCAGAAGTGTCAAACCGTCAAAGTTCAAAAACCATCAAAGTTCACAATCTGCGATAGTTTACAAACTAAAATAGTTCGGCAGGTCGATTTTAACGCTTTTGCCTGAAGTTTTTAACACAGAATCTTCAAGTGAAATGTTCAGTGAACTTCAGCCGAATTATGGCTCATAAAAAACACGCGAGTTTTTTCACATGACAAGGTAGAAAACAAACTGTTCAAGGCGAGTGTTTTTTAAATGAACGACAGCCGAATTCACCGGAACATGAAGATCGCTCGGGATGACAGCGCCGCAAAACTCGGCTGCAGTGACTGAAGTGACTTTCTACTCAACGTATCGGAAAGGATATTAGAGCGAGTTCTTATTTTTTCACTCGAAGGCCGGCCGATGTAGTTTCTGAGGCTTGCTTTACTGTAATGACCGGAGATCGCCATGCTAAGCGAGCCGCGATGGACTTCAGCATGATCATATTTGCTCAGACACCGTCATGATTAGTATGAATTTTAACAGATATGTCAGTTTGATTATATTTTTCATAATTTCTGTTTTGTTCTGTTTTGTTTTTGAACTCTGAACTTTATATACTATACGAGTGTTAGCTGTGTTTGATTTTTATTACCGTTCGTAAGCTTGCAATCTAACTGAGCGTGAAAATCTTTAAAACTCGGAATGTCTATTTTGTTTTTCCTTTGAGGATTTTCGTATCTGCTCACGTTTTAATAATGTAAATTACGGCGCCTGATATGTTTACAAACCTTTGTTTGGTTCTTCTGTTGCTACTTGCCGGCTCGCTTGTTCCGAAATTTCACTTTCAATTATCGGAAAAAAGCTAAAAAGAAATCCCGGAAAAGGTCGAACATAGTACAATTAGGCAGATGGCGTGACAGCTTTGGCTCAGCTCTATGCTCTATACTCTCATAGAGCACGCTCTTTCAACCAATGACAGCGCGCGTTATATCCGAACTTTATTATAATTAGTTTTAGGCTGTGAACGGCCACGGGTGCAAGTTTTCATAGAAAGAAGGTCGCACGCTTAGAATTCTAAGAAATAATGTGCATGTCTCCCGAAAAATTTTCATCTTAACCACGTAATTAAGAGACAATGTTTCTGAAAAAAAAGTGCTTTGACCTATGTAAGGGAAATTTTTATGTTGCCGGAAACTATATTTCTTTCGCAAACCTTTCAACCGGTTTTTTGTTGAAAAACGAGGACTGGTAGCTCGCGCGAAAGGGAATCTTGAGCTCGTCATAGGGGCTTCACCCGTGGGATAGGTGTTAAGTACAGCTTAAATGAGCACTGTAGAACGGTCATGTAACTCGACCCGTTCTTTTATTGATAGGGTGCACTACGTCTAACACAACAATGCAAGTGTACGTTGCTCTTACCCCCAAAGAACTTTTTCCTCCCACAAAATTGTTCATGTTAACATCGAAACGGAACCAAACTATTAATATCAAACGCCCAAGGCTTTAGATGGAGAAAATGTTTAGGTAACTCAGCTCAGTTATAACGCCCTGGCTTCAGATCAACTCTTGAAAACAGAAACCTAAGATAAATCAACTTACGCGTTTCAAAGCACCAGTTTCAGTCTATGCTGCCCAAAAAAGGAAAAAGACCGTATTTTTTCGGTTAAAAGGCTATTGAATTTGTTATCTGCCGTGAACTTAACAATATTTAAACAAAACAAAGTCACACTTCCCAGTTAAGTATGACGGGCATGGAGCAGACTCGTTCGAACAAAGTACAGCAAAATCCGGTTACACTATATCATTTGCCACTTCGTCTTCGCAAGAATGTTGTTGAACTCTTCCCACAATTCTGGAGACGTGTCGTTGTGGACGGGAGCTCCAGACCAGAACCGCCACAGGTGTGTGCGATGGATCGTCTAGCGAATCCATCTAAGGTTGAAAACTGGACTGAAATACATGGTACACAGATGACATCGGCGCCTGTTACATATCTCAAGAAAGATTTCAGTTGAGCTTCATCCATTCCTCTCACAAAGCGTTTCAGGAACTCAGTTGCCGCCCTCTCCGAGTTGTTTTGAGGATCTGCCTGTATCATGCTCAGTACTTTCCGGTTAGTGGGCTCACCTGTCTGGTACAAATGACACAGACTTTCGATTGTAGTCAGTTTTTCTTTGCTATTCAGTATCATTAGGGCCTCTGGCCACATATCAGCCACGTACTGGGGCTTCTGAATCATTTCTTTATGAGCCACTTTGAGAGTAAGATCTCTGGTATTTTCTTTTGTCGGGACTTTCCTACAACCAAACCTGTCAAGTACATCGATCAACTCGTCGGCGTCAAAATTTCCCTTGAGCGCCTCAGCAACGTCTTCTTCATCCTTGGCGATATAATTCTGGAACGATTTAAGAAGAATCTCCGCAGGGACTGCGTTCTCGCCGAATATCACACTTACAATGAACGCTTGGCTGAGCATACAAGGGAAATAGCCCAGATCCAAGTAACCCTTTGTAGCTGACCACTCACTGGATTGGAAATCATGTCTCAGGGCTGGAACCCTTTCTCTTTCACCAAGGGTCGATGAATCATATTATTCGTGCCAGAAGCAGGCAATAGCATCGCGATAGAAACCACCAACGTCAATCGAGCGTTCTTCCTGTCCTCTTACGTCGACCATTACAATTTTCATCTCAGAGGTCATGATGTTCTCTGCCTGGAACGCTTCTTTCATGTCGCGATACACCATTGTTCTTCTTATCCTCAAGGTACTGAAAAGGAAGGCATTCATGTAATGATCATATACCACGTATTATAAATTAAGATAACTTGCAAGGATGTGAACTTATCCGTTAATTGTATTCAGTCGTACTTTACCAGGCTAAATGACTTGTTACTTTGTCTGCACGCTGTCATTGTACTTTTTCTAAATGTCAAAAAACATTACAATGTTATCATCAGGCAGTATTTTCTTCTCTGCACTCGCACAAAAATTTAGTGTGACAATTGCTTGGCCTCTTCACGTTTGTGTTGTGTGGACAAGAAAAGTGGTATCCAGCTGGGTTACGCTCGTTTACAGCTAAGAGAGTAGCTTTACACCACACGGAATAGAACTAAGTACTAGTCTAACATGGGTTCTATGTGCACGTTGCCTTAAGTTACAACGATACAACTAATCCTCAAACAAAAGCAGCATACCAGATTTCAATGAAGGCAGTTTCATTTGCAACACTCACTGACAGGGGCACATTTGAAGAAGACTCGTGTTGTGCCACTTCGGAGGGAACAGCCGTAGGATTCTCCTCAGTTTGACTGTCAATGTTATCTTCTTGGGTTTCCTGTGAAATAACCAGAAAGTAAATCTGAACTAAGTACCAACCACAGCGCCATTTCAGGGAGGAAATATCTGCAGGAAGATTGGAGAAAAAGGTCATTATTGTGCTATTAAATATATCAAATAATATGTGTTCTTTATAAGAATAGTCAGGACTAAAATTTGTACAAGAGTTCGAAACGGTATTATTATCATTATCTTTACTTCCACGACTATCATTATCACTGCCAAATAAGTATAAAAATAGAGGAAGATGATTGAAAGTAAAGGTAAAATGAATTGCGGTTTCTAATCACCTCACCCCCATCACTATCAGCAGAAAGAGTGCCTGAGTTGACCATCATACGAAACTTACGCCCAGGATCCTGCACAAAGGGACAGAGAAATCATTACGGTGTTCCTATTAAACATCCAGGGCATCTCAGAAAACTGCAGACAAAACCCCGCAGTCAGACAATGTCTACTCACGTTGTTATTTTTTCTTTTCCGCTTTGAATTTCTGCAAGGATTAGCTCCATCGTTTTCCTTGTAACAATGAAAGGGACTGGTGATGACGGAACATTGGAATGAAAGCAACTCTCATAACGTAGGCCCGTACTTGCAGGCAGGAACGATGACGTTTGACCTTCACACGCAGCCGTGTAGTAAGACCAAACTTCCATGAGGGAGAAATTCGTTCTATTCTTTTATGCCAGCTTATTTTTTCAACGTGTAGACATGGAGTACGTGACGACTCCAAACGGGTAACCGTGAAAAGTCAACATACCTGCGCTAGATCGTCGCCTTCCACCAACTGTTCTGGTGGGAGGTCAGGAACTGGAGGGAAAGCGAGAAAAGATGAAGGTTGCGACGTTGTGGAGTCTAGGGGTATGGTTTCATTGAATCTGTCTGCAGTACTACCAAAACCCATAAAATGTATCTCCGGGTCTTATTCCAAAAGATTAGGCATATCTTCGCTTTTAGCCATGTAAAGCATTTGTTTGTCGACCACTGCAACAGGTTCGGACGGTAAAGGCACTTGCCATCAAACGTACAAAGCTGAAAGTACTCTCAATTTTCGTTCACAGTACCCCCGGACACTGAGAATGTCTCCTTTCTTTGTTAGACCAAAACACTGGAGAATGTTATCTAAAGCTAGGTTTATCGCGCAAAAATTCATCTGAAAGGCAACATCAATGTTTATAGTTTGCAAAACACAAAGTTTCTTCTAGAGGCTTTTAAGTCACACATATGTCGTGACTCTATCAATTAGGAATGATTAACTTCAGGCCCAGTTGTTCATAATATATTTATCACTTACCCAGCTTTTCAGGGTACAACAGTTTCAGCTGCCTCTCCCATCCTTCTTTTCTCCTCTTTTGCCAAGGTCATTTTCCCTTTTTTTCTCCTTCCTCAATTCTGGATTGGTAGTATTTGTACGATTCTTTAACATACAGCCTGATACAGATTTCTTTATCGTAAACTATTGTAGACATCTCCGAATATCAGACGCTGGCGATAATAACGCAAATTATTTTGCTGCTGGCTAATTAATATTCCAAAAATAAAATGGCCGTTAAGCGTTGTGTAATTATAATGTTTCCATACAACTGCGATATAAGTTCACAAGCCGTGGAGAAAGAGAATATTTATCACTTACTACAAATTTATTATATCATAAACAGCTAAAGCTTTTTTTTCATTTGTTACCCCCAAGATAAGCAGTAATATGTGAACCAACAGTAGCTCTTTCCTTTTTACATTTCTAAGTGAGTGTCGCTCGTAGTCCAGCTTTTAGTAAGCTGTGTTTTCGGCGCCGTTGTGGCGTTGCTCATATTTCGAATTCGATAGACACCGTTTTAATAAGAAGTACAATTTTGAATAGAGAGAAATTCACCGTTTCTCATGCATGAGATCGTATTTTCAATTAGCAATGTAGCTTAAATCTGTACCGACTGTAGCTGATAGTATCAGGAGTCTTAGGAAGCCAAGGCTGAGAAGCAAAAATTTTTTAGCACTGCAGACATTCAGTCCAGAGGTTGGTTTTTATTTTAAGTCCTTTTGTTCTTAATCCCATTTTTTTTATAATAATTTTGCTTATCACAGCAACTACATCGTTAGAATTGATACGTAATATCACGTAATGTCATGTTAAGGGTTTTTATAATAATTATTTCATATCTTTGTTTTTAATTGCTGAGTGTGATTTCAATAAACAAGCAAGCTTTAAAGTTTCACAAATGTATCACTTGTTGTTGTTATTGAGTAATGGGGGGCTTGATACCACCCTTGACTTAATCTGCATTTTCCTGAAACTTTTTCCTCCGTTTTCATATCAGAGGAAGGTCCCTTTAACTTTTGATTGGTAAAGAGGTTTCATTTCTTCCTAGAGTGATCTCCCTCGTGACGTGAACCGAAATGACTCTTTGTGGAAAGAGAAATCATGTTATTACTTGTAAGTAATGTACATGAAAAAGGCATCACAGAAAGTCAAGACAAACGAAATTTTGACAGCAGGCACGCTATTGTAATTTGCATGAACTCCTGTTACAACTTTGCATTCGTCTTACATAAAAAATGCGCTCTTTCTCAGCCAATCAGACGCCCGTGATTTGTTCACGAGTATTATTGGTTTATCTTTCCCGGGAGTCTCATTGTTTCCCGGAATTAAGTTGAGGTGTACAGTGAAATACATCCAGGACGAACATGGTGAGAAAAGGAGAAAAAATGAGCATTTTTAACAGTACAACGTCTGAGAGGGTTTCTATTTTGTCTTTCGATAACGTAAAACAGAACCATTTATTAGCCACAGGCTGCTCCATTGTATTCTCCAGAAGTGACGGAGAACTAAGTCATGGAATCAACGAAAAGTTCAGAAAAAAGAGCTTCAAAAATATTACCCCACAGTCACACCGTCAGCCTCAGCCACTTTCTGATCTCACACAGAACCTGGTCATAGATGGAGTTAGATAGAAAAATTATAAAAATATTCAAATCTGCAGCCCCCTACGGCTAAATTGCATGGTTTTTACAAAAATAACAATTTCATGTAATATAAAATGACTGCATAGAGAAAACTACGTATAAAAGTTTTACAGATTGGACATGGATTGAATAAATGAGTTCGTATAACGATTAGTGCGCATTTTCGGCAACATAACATTGCGTTAGTTTATGAAATTGTATCTGCTAATGTTCCTGGGTGGCACAGTATTATAAGATAGGATTGAAACAAATTGTTTATAACACTTCAGGTTATAAAAATAGTCTATAATCTTTTCTTAGAAACACCGATTTCGGAAATAGTTTGCAGTTGTTACCAACGTTTTTGTGTTTGCCAACACATTTTATGAAAAAACTTGGTGCTTTCACAGGAATATGTGTGTTCAACTTCGAAATCCCTATTTCAATTTTTATTTGAGCTAATTGCATTTGTGTCAGTAAAAGATTACAGATTGTTCTTTAGTGAAATCCCATATTTTGGGGTAACACGCACACTGGGGCTAGTGTCAGCAAAATCGTACGTCTTAATTTTTTTTCGATCCATATTTTCATTCACACTTCCTAGAAAATTCATTCATTCTTGACCAGTTTTTTAGTTTGTTTGTTCTTCCCTGTAAACTTGATAATAAGGCTCTTCAAAGGTAGCTTTATTCATTCCCTGACATGATACTAAAAAACTCCTTTTAAGCAGAAACTGGAACATCATAATTGTTCAATCAATGGATTACAACTGTTTGAACATCTACACACCTAATCCTCGTGAAAATTCTATTCTTAACTTCCTTGTTCCTTCCTTAGTTATCTTGTCACACTAATTTATTTTTGTTTCTGACAACAAGGTGGATTTTTTCAGAGTTAATATTTGGCCTTTGACACTTTGTAAAAACCTCAAAGTACTCCGCACGTAGGATGTGATGAAATCAAACATCTCATTGTCTGTGCTTAGCAGTCAGAACATCTCCATGGGTTTTCTGTTTGTAACAGCTTTCTTTCGGTTTTAAATGTTTCTACAACATCTTTTTTCAAAGTTGAACTTGTGTTATTTAATTTCTTTTTCCTCCAGAAAGACCCCTTAACACCCATCTTCGGCTCGTTTTAATTCAGTTTCGTTAATGAGTTTACGCTCCTAAAAACTGACAGGTATCTTGGCATTCAAATGCTAATGATCGATATTAATCCCAAAACTTATCAAATTCAAGCGTCATTTCAGAGTCTTCATCAGTGTTTCAGCAATCACGGAACACTGATATCCGAGGCATTCTCTGACAATTAGTTTTCAAGAGTTGAGTCTAAATGAAACTGGCAATTCGAAATACGTCAGCGCCACGAGGAATGCTTGGTTACCAAACAAATAAGGAAGAACAAGGAAGTTTTAAGATCCAAGGTAAGTGTCTCCTTAAACCGGGAAGAAAATGTAAGAGATAGACAATAAAGAAAAGCAGAAATAATGCAAGTATAGCAAATGTAACCTGCTTTAACAATTCTCGGCGTCTTTCAATTAATTTGTACAAGTCTGTATCCCCCTTGAAAATGACGAATTACCAATAAGTTCCGTGTTTGCTGAAAGCAAGGCAAACATCACGCAACATATCCTGAGAAAATTTGATTCACTGTCTAAGCGTATTAAAACTTACATCTGTTTTTCTGAAGATAACATAATTATTTTTCATTTTCCGTCATTGTTCGTGAACCTCATTAGAATTTCCTATGTGTTCTCTGTTTCTAAGTCATTGTGCTCATTTTAAGAATAATTTGAAATGAAGTGGTGGCTCAGTGTCACCTTTATCCGACCGCTGTTTGTGTTTTGTACTTTAGAGTTGATAACCAGTTATCTGTGTTTTAAAAGTTTACTCGCCATCTGCTTTCTTTAGATCGAAGGTTATGTGAGGTGAATATATCGCATGACATAGAATGGAATGTTTTCTCTGAGCTTTATGCGTCTTCACGGAAGCTTTTCTTTTTTCAATACAAGTTATCATTTTTGTCGTAAAAAATACACCCTCTCTAGGTTCTTTTCCTCTTCGTCGTTTAATATTTAGTATGATTATTTTATGTCTTTCAAGTGAGTCGATGTGAGTCAGCAACGACGGCATTTCGCAAAATATTTGCAGTGTATGACAGCATATTTACTTATGCTTGTGTAAGGAATCAAGCATGTTTGGTAATCTTTCCAGGATATTTTGTAGAGTGGTAAACTCGCTCTTGATAAACATGGAAATTTTGGTATCAAAATGGTTGGTTGTAAATTGAATCTACAATAGGAGTTTTGTTGTCACACAGGTTCGGTTACGCCTCTTTCACAGGCCCCACGGAAAGGACGTGGGCACTTTTCAAATACTTTACAGCATTTCTACCCTGTCTCTATCGTTCTTCATGATTTTATTCCTGCTCTAGAGGACAATAAAATTGAATCATTACTTATTTGTTAATAAAATACCTCTTTATTTCCGTAGTTTAAAAGTAACTTAAGTTTTAGATACAAACGTAAGTCAAACCTTGAACATCTACTTTTTCGCGATTGATGAAACACAGGTGTGAAAGCTTATAATCACAAATGAATTTATTCCATAGCCAGGCGGGCATTGATATCTGAAGGGTAAGCAATCAAATGCAAAGATACATGTTAATTGAGCATAAATTCATTTACTTATGAAGATAACATTAAGGGCGCCAAGCATGTGTACTTGTGGGTTCAAGCTGTAAAATTAAAATACAAATTGTCGGAATTCTCGCCTTGCATTATAAAGTTCCACAATCATATTGACAAACTTGTAGGAACCCATGAAAACTGTTACATCCACCGAGATGTTCTCAATGCAAGCCATACTCACTAAGTAGGGATATTAAAATGAAACTTTTAGTGGTTAGGATTTTCTTTTTGAGTTGTAAGCATTTGAAAGGAAGCAATAAAGAAAGACAAAGTGTCAAAGACTGAGTAACTTCTATGAGAAAAGACACCTGTTGGCTGAAACAGGTAGTGATTACTGTAATTAAATAAAAACAAGGAAGTTAAGCATAGATTGTCCGTTGGGATGCGGAAATATGAATTAGAATTACATGATCAGATATCCAAGAATAACCACTGAATTTCCCTTTTCCTTTATGCTGAAGCGAATTAGAGCAACTCCTACATCCCGGTTAAGAATCGCGTTTTGAATGATAGAAGGTGAATGATTCACTAACATAAGATGCCTGAAACAACTGTAAGCAATTACCAAAGTCACAAAACAGTATTTGTTAAATTAACCCATCAGCTAATCGTAACAAAATACCTTATGCAGCAAACACTTCTGATATTTCTTTTCCGCGCTCCCTGATATTTCCTCAAAATCTAAAATGAATTATCAAGAACACAATGTACCTCTCGCTGAAACATAAAATTCAAATATGCATTAATAATGCATATGCATAGCATTAAGTACGGCATAAAAAGAAGCAGAGCACGTCCAAGTTACAGTGCACGATAACATCAGTCAAAGAGAGACGAGCAACACCAAGAAGAAAATTGACGGAGAGAACCAGACAAAGCCGAGCCCAGAAGCTAACAACTATGCTCGTTGTAAGTGAACAGACACTGCATAAGTTTAGATATCGCTTAGTTATAATTGCATGCACCACACAAACAACTGAAACATACTTCTAGAACTGATGCATTGATCATGGCCTCTTTTCGTTAACTGTGTATCTGTATTTTACTGAATATTGTCATCATTATTATGATTGACTTTTAACTGCATCTTTGTTTCTAAACTTTGATTATTGAATGTCGGCTAAGTTACACTGAAAGAATCTAAAGGATGTCTCCCATTTTTCCCAGCGCAGTATCATCTTGTTGGCAACAGTTTTTATAGAAGTAAAAAATTTGAAAGTAGGAGTTAGATGAACTTTTATGGGTTGACTAAGGGCTTCATCTCGTGTTTTTCAGTTATAAGAAGAAATTAATTAAAATAATTAATGACAATCTCTATGTATTTTGTTCGTTCTTTGTAGAAACCAGCCCTCGTAATCCTGCTGCTTGTTGCCACAGCAAACTGGACATCTGCAAGTCCCGTCCGTTCCGCTCGCTCTCCTTCCGAGAAGGTCAATTATTTCCTCCCAATCTAATAATCAGTAACAAAAGGCTCAGCAGTAATTTATCTTGCATGCCATGAAGAACTTGCCTTTTTTTCCCTCTCTGTCTTCTTTTACCGTCATTTTCTGATTACCTCGCTTATATAATTTTTGGGAAAAAAATTAAACGTTTCAAAACCAATAACTGAAATAACTGGATTTAAAATTTAAGCTTCGCTGCATTTAGAAATGCATCTTTCATTAGAGATACAAATCCCTTTGCTTGCCACAATGTTGTAATTAAACTTCACTCGCACCGACGCGTTATCGCGATTCCTGTCATACTTGCTAGCTACATTCTACGTAAATATTTTTACTATATATCTCAACAAACCTGTCAAAATTCAAAGGTCAGTGCACCGTTCTGAATATAAGAAGACTCCGCTCTCATTTGAGCATTTTCTGTTTCACAGGTTGTGGATTACAAAGTTCAAATCAGCGAGACTGGGACAGAGTACAACGAGACCATCGAAGTGGCCACGGAAAAGCAAACTGAACTGTTTAAAGTTCCTGCTCATAATGACGTGGACGAAAGCAATATTTTGCACGACTTTAAGACGGTAAGTCTATTTGTTTTAGCGTCAAGCGGTGTAAAAACATTAGGATTTATCCAGTCCTCAATCAAACCTAAAAAAAGTGCTTAATCAGTTCAAACCCAACCGACTCATTATAAAGCACAATCTTTTAATCATGTTTCAAGCATAGCAAGTCCTGATTAGAACTCTTTAAGCCAACTGGGACAACGCTGAACATGATCAGCTACTCTTTACTAGACAAGACAAAGGGGACATATTCATCATGCTTACAAACTTATGTTTTCGTGTAAATGAAACACCAGTGTTTAAACAACATTGGGATTATCGAAAAATTCCTCTTTTATCGTAAAACAGAATATGACTATGATGCTGTTACCGGAAAAAAAGATATGCTACCTTATGCCACTGTCAGAAGAGATGCCGACACCAGCAAAACTCGAGAGTGATCTTGACCGGACAGAGGTAAGGACATGATCCTTTCTTCAGACAAACGACTCAGAGAAACTGTATTATTTAAACATTATTAGATGGCAAAGAAATAAAACGGTCACAAAATTCCCTAATCTTTCATCTTTTAGTTAAAAACACAACTGGTGTTAAGTCTTTATTTGCTAACTATTCGCTATAATCATCATTCGAGTGCTGCCACTTAAATGTCTCACATCTTGGATCATTATAAGAAGCTGGGAACATTTTGGAAA
Source organism: Pocillopora verrucosa (assembly GCF_036669915.1). Taxonomy (NCBI): domain Eukaryota; kingdom Metazoa; phylum Cnidaria; class Anthozoa; order Scleractinia; family Pocilloporidae; genus Pocillopora; species Pocillopora verrucosa. The sequence continues at coordinate 11,801,115 of NC_089319.1, read as the reverse complement.
CTTAACTAGGTATCCCAGTCTATTGTTGAGAAATCAATAAAAATTCAAGAGGAGAAATATGTGGGTACGGGTTTCAATAGTTTTGTCCTGGCGGCTGGCTGACCAAAGAATACTGTGTACTGATTTGTGAACACTTTGGGATACGCATAGTTTTTCTTTTACAGAAAGTTTTCTGAAAAATTCTAAAACATCTGGTTGCCGTTTTACAAGAATTAGGAATTGTCCTGCTTGCTAGCTGACTAGTGCACCGATTGGTGAGAAGTACAGGAGACGCATGATTTCTCTTTTGCTTAGGGATAGTTAAAAAATACTAAGAAATCCTGTTGCTGTTTTGCAGGAATTAGACAAGGACAAGACCAAAATTATTGACAGCAAGTGGATAGTGGACAAAGAGATGGCTAATCGGTCTGAACTGAGCAAGGAGTTGGCAAACTTTTGTACACAATACCCGATATATCAGGTGAAAATAATGGACGGCTCATTGACTTCTACAAGGGTTGAGACAGAAGGTGAGTCAAGGACAGAGGAGCTTGAAATGCGTATACCGAAAAAAAACAGAAGGCTAAATTGCGTTCGCGCTTTCCTTGTGACTTTTATTAATTTAGGAAGAGAACCCAAACCAAACTGTTCCTTGAAAGAATTAAAGAATGCAAAATATATAGACATCTGGTGAATCTTGAAGGTGATATAAATTTATAAAATTTCTAGATGTCGTAAGTTCCTGCGCCAAATTAATTGAGGTATTTCTCTGAATGTTTTGCTCTTGTTTCGCAAACTTTAAATTGTTGTGACACATCTAATGCAGTTGTATCTTTTCTTTCTACAACAGGAACGCACCATCGCAGTCGTCGAAATGCGAGATCATTTCCGCCAATTCACCCATGTAATCTGTGCGCAGGTGGAAAAGGCACCGTTACCTACTGGGATAAGTGTTGGTGTTCCAATATTGGAGGATACTGGAAAATTGAAACCAAGATAGCTTCGCGTACATGCATTACGATCCAGGAGTGTTTTGGGTGGTGTTGTTGGTCAAAGCACTTGGTTTACTATGTATATTGTTCCCAATATGTTTGCCAACGTCCAACATACTATAGGCCACGCCCACATTATCAGCCACGCCTACATGATGAACGAAACGAACCTATCGCGTTGTAGGTATCTTCACCGTGTTGAAGACAAAATGCTTACGGAAATCAGGTGTTTATTATATCATAAACATTCAACGCTCTTTTTGTTACCCGCAAGATGAGTAGTAATATTTGAACCCACAGTAGCTCTTTCTTTTTTACATTTTTAAGTTAGTGTCGTTAGTAGTCCAGCTTTTAGTGAGATGTGTTCTCGGCGCCGCTGTGGCGTTGCTCATATTACGAATTCGATAGACACTGTTTTAATAAAAATTACAATTTTGAGAAGAGAGAAATTCACCGTTTCCCATGCATGAGATCGTATTTTCAATTAGCAATGTAGCTTAAATCTGTACCGACTGTAGCTGATAGTATCAGGAGTCTTAGGAAGCCAAGGCTGAGAAGCAAAATTATTTTAGCACTGCAGACATTCAGTCCAGAAGTTGTTTTTTTAATTAAAGTCCTTTTGTTTTTAATCCCATTTTTTAACAATAATGTTGCTTATTACAGCAACTACATCGTTAGAAATGTCACGTAATGTCATGTTAAGGGTTTTTATAATGATGATTTCATATCTTTGTTTTTAATTGCTGAGTGTGATTTCAATAAACAAGCAAGCTTTTAAGTTTCACAAATGTATCACTTGTTGTTGTTATTGAGTAATGGGGGGCTTGATACCACCCTTGACTTAATCTGCATTTTCCTGAAACTTTTTCCTCCATTTTCATATCAGAGGAAGGTCCCTTTAACTTTTGATTGGTAAGGAGGTTTCATTCCTTCGTAGAGTGATCTCCTTCGTAACGTGGACCGAAATGACTCTTTGTGGAAAGAGAAATCATGTTATTACTTGTTAGTAATGTACATGAAAAAGGCATCACAGAAAGTCGAGACAAACGAAATTTTGACAGCGGGCACGCTATTGTAATTTGCATGAACTCCTGTTACAACTTTGCAAAAAAAAATGCACTCGTTCTCAGCCAATCAGACGCCCGTGATTTTTTCACGAGTATTATTGGTTTATCTTTCCCGCGAGTCTCATTGTCTCCCAGAATTAAGTCGAGATGTACAGTGAAATACATCCAGGACGAACATGGTGAGAAAAGGAGAAAAAATGAGCATTTTTAACAGTACAACTTCTAAGAGGGTTTCTATTTTGTCTTTCGATAACGTAAAACAGAGCTATTTATTAGCCACAGGCTTCTCCATTGTATTCTCCAGAAGTGACGGAGAGCTAAGTCATGGAATCAACGAGAAGTTCAGAAAAAAGAGCTTCAAGAATATTACCCCACAGTCACACCGTCAGCCTCAGCCACTTTCTGATCACGCACAGAACCTGGACATAGATGGAGATAGATAGAAATATTATAAAAATATTCAAATCTGCAGCCTCCTAAGGCTAAATTGCATGGTTTTTACAAAAATAGCAATTTCATGTAATATAAAATGACTTTTAAAAAAAACTACGTATAAAGGTTTTACAGATTGGACATGGATTGAATAAATGAGTTCGTGTAACGATTAGTGCGCATTTCCGGCAACATAAAATTGCGTTAGTTTATGAAATTGTATCTGCTAATGTTCCTGGGTGGCACAGTATTATAAGATACGATTGAAACAAATTGTTTATAACCCTTTAGATTATAAACAATAGTCTATAATCTTTCCTTAGAAATAGTTTGCAGTTGTTACCAACGTTTTTGTGTTTGCCAACACCTTTTATGAAAAAACTTGGTGCTTTCACAGGAATATGTGTGTTCAACTTCGAAATCCCTATTTCAATTTTTATTTGAGCTAATTGTATTTGCGTCAGCAAAAGATTACAGATTGTTCTTTAGTGGAATCCCATATTTTGGGGTAACACGCACACTGGGGCTAGTGTCAGCAAAATCGTACCTCTAAATTTTTTTTTCGATCCATATTTTCATTCATACTTCCTAGAAAATTAATTCATTCTTGACCAGTTTTTTAGTTTGTTTGTTCTTCTTTGTAAACTTAATAATAAGGCTCTTCAAATGTAGCTTTATTCATTCCCTGATATGATACTAAAAAACTCCTTTTAAACAGAAACTGGAACATCATAATTGTTCAATCGATGGATTACAACTGTTTGAACATCTACACACCTAATCCTCGTGAAAATTCTATTCTTAACTTCCTTGTTCCTTCCTTAGTTATCTTGTCACACTTATTTATTTTTGTTTCAGACAACAAGGTAAATTTTTTCAGAGTTGATATTTGGCCTTTGACACTTTGTAAAAACCTCAAAGTACTCCGCACGTAGGATGTGATGAAATCAAACATCTCATTGTCTGTGCTTAGCAGTCAGAACATCTCCATGGGTTTTCTGTTTGTAACAGCTTTCTTTCGGTTTTAAATGTTTCTACAACATCTTTTTGCAGAGTTGAACTTGTGTTGTTTAATTTCTTTTTCCTCCAGAAAGACCCTTTAACACCCATCTTCGGCTCGTTTTAATTCAGTTTCGTTAATGAGTTTACGCTCAGAAACTGACAGGTATCTTGGCATTCAAATGCTAATGATCAATATTGATCCCAAAACTTATCAAATTCAAGCGTCATTTCAGAGTCTTCATCAGTGTTTCAGCAATCACGGAACACTGATATCCGAGGCAATTGACAATTAGTTTTCAAGAGTTGAGTCTAAATGAAACTGGCAATTCGAAATACGTCAACGCCACGAGGAATGCTTGGTTCCCCAAACAAATAAGGAAGAACAAGTAAGTTTTAAGATCCAAGGTAAGTGTCTCCTTAAACCGGGAAGAAAATGCAAGAGATAGACAATAAAGAAAAGCAGAAATAATGCAAGTATAGCAAATGTAACCTGCTTTAACAATTCTCGGCGTCTTTCAATTAATTTGTACAAGTCTGTATCCCCCTTGAAAATGACGAAATATCATCAAGTTCCGTGTTTGCTGAAAGCAAGGCAAACATCACGCAACATATCCTGAGAAATAGTTATGGGTATGCGTAACACTGCAAATGTTTTGCAGAGAAATACTTTGATTCACTGTCTAAGCGTATTAAGACTTACTTCTGTTTTTCTGAAGATAACATAATTATTTTTCATTTTCCGTCATTGTTTGTGAACCTCATTAGAATTTCCTGTGTTCTCTGTTTCTAAGTCATTGTGCTCATTTTAAGAATAATTTGAAATGAAGTGGTGGCTCAGTGTCACCTTTATCCGACCGCTGTTTGTGTTTTGTACTTTAGAGTTGATAACCAGTTATCTGTGTTTTAAAAGTTTACTCGCCATCTGCTTTCTTTAGATCGAATATTTTTCGCATGACATAGAATGGAATGCTTTCTCTGAGCTTTATGTGTCTTCACGGAAGCTTTTCTTTTTTCAACACAAGTTATCATTTTTGTAGTAAAAAATATACCCTCTCTAGGTTCATTTCCTCTTCGTCGTTTAATATTTAGTATGATTATTTTATGTCTTTCAAGTGAGTCGATGTGAGTCAGCAACGACGGCATTTCGCAAATATTTGCAGTGTATGACAGCATATTTACTTATGCTTGTGTAAGGAATCAAGCATGTTTGGTAATCTTTCCAGGATATTTTGTAGAGTGGTAAACTCGCTCTTGATAAGCATGGAGATTTTGGTAACAAAATGGCTGGTTGTAAATTGAATCTACAATAGGAGTTTTGTTGTCACACAGGTTCGGTTACGCCTCTTTCACAGGCCCCACGGAAAGGACGTGGGCACTTTTCAAATACTTTACAGTATTTCTACCTTGTCTCTATCGTTCTTTATGATTTTCTTCCTGCTTTAGAGGACAATAAAATTGAATCATTACTTTCTTGTCAGTCCTTACTTATTTGTTAATAAAACACCTCTTTATTCCCGTAGTTTAAAAATAACTTAAGTTTTAGATACAAACGTAAGTCAAACCTTGAACATCTACTTTTTCGCGATTGATGAAACACAGGTGTGAAAGCTTATAATCACAAATGAATTTATCCCATAGCCAGGCGGGCATTGATATCTGAAGGGTAAACAATCAAATGCAAAGATACATGTTAATTGAGCATAAATTCATTTACCTATGAAGATAATATTAAGGGCGCCAAGCATGTGTACTTGTGGGTTCAAGCTGTAAAATTAAAATACAAAATTGTCGGAATTCTCGCCTTGCATTATAAAGTTCCACAATCATATTGACAAACTTGTAGGAACCCATGAAAACTGTTACATCCACCGAGATGTTCTCAATGCAAGCCATACTCACTAAGTAGGGATATTAAAATGAAACTTTTAGTGGTTAGGATTTTCTTTTTGAGTTGTAAGCATTTGAAAGGAAGCAACAAAGAAAGACAAAGTGTCAAAGACTGAGTAACAACTATGAGAAAAGACACCTGTTGGCTGAAACAGGTAGCGATTACTGTAATTAAATAAAAACAAGGAAGTTAAGCATAGATTGTCCGCTGGGATGCGGAAATATGAATCAGAATTACATGATCAGATATCCAAGAATAACCATTGAATTTCCCGTTTCCTTTATGCTGAAGCGAATCAGAGCAACTCCTACATCCCGGTTTAGAATCGCGTTTTGAATGATAGAAGGTGAATGATTCACTTACATAAGATGCCAGAAACAACTGTAAGCAATTACCGAAGTCAAAAAACTGTATTTGTTGAATTAACCCATCAGTTAATCGTTACAAAATACCTTATGCAGCAAGCACTTCTGATATTTCTTTTCCACGCACCCTGATACTTCCTCAAAATCGAAACTGAATTACCAATAATAAAATGTACCTCTCGCTGAAACATAAAATTCAAATATGCATTAATAATGCATATGCATAGCATTAAGTACGGCATAAAAAGAAGCAAAGCACGTCCAAGTTACAGTACACGCCAACTTCATTCAAAGAGAGACGAGCAACGCCAAGAAGAAAATTGACGGAGTAAACCAAACAAAGCTGAGCCAAGAAGCTAACAACTATGCTCGCTGTAAGTGAACAGACACTGTTTAAGTTTAGATATCGCCTAGTTATAATTGCATGCACTACACAAACAATTGAAACAGATTTCTAGAACTGATGTATTGATCATGGCCTCTTTTTCGTCAACTGTGTATCTGTATTTTACTGAATATTGTCATCATTATTATGATTGACTTTTAACTGCATCTTTATTTCTAAACTTTGATTATTGAATGTCGGCTAAGTTACATAGAAAGAATCTAAAGGATGTCTCCCATTTTTCCCAGCGCAGTATCATCTTGTTAGCAACAGTTTTTATAGAAATAAAAATTTTGAAAGTAGGAGTTAGATGAACTTTTATGGGTTGACTAAGGGCTTCATCTCGTGTTTTTCAGTGATTAGAAGAAATTAATTAAAATAATTAATGACAATCTCTATGTATTTTGTTCGTTCTTTGTAGAAACCAGCCCTCGTAATCCTGCTGCTTGTTGCCACAGCAAACTGGACATCTGCAAGTCCCGTCCGTTCCGCTCGCTCTCCTTCCAAGAAAGTAAATTAATTATTTCCTCTCAATCCAATAATCAGCACAAAAAGGCTCAGCAGTAATTCATCTTGCATGCCATGAAGAGCTTGCCTTTTTTTCCTTCTCTGTCTTCTTTTACCGTCATTTTCTGATAACCTCTCGCTCGTATAATTTTTTGAAAAAATTAAACGTTTCAAAACCAATCACCAAAATAACTGGATTTAAAATTTAAGCTTCGCTGCACTTAGAAATGCATCTTTCATTAGAGATACAAATCCCTTTGCTTGCCACAATGTTGTAATTAAACTTCACTCAGACCGTCGCGTTATCGCGATTCCTATTGTCCTTTGTAGCTACATTCTACGTAAATATTTTTACTATATATCTCAACAAACCTGTCAAAATTCAAAGGTCAGCGCACCGTTCTGAATATAAGAAGACTCCGCTCTAATCTGAGCATTTTCTATTGCACAGGTTGTGGATTATAAAGTTCATATCAGCGAGACTGGGACAGAGTACAACGAGACCATCGAAGTGGCCACGGAAAAGCAAACTGAACTGTTTAAAGTTCCTGCTCATAATGACGTGGACGAAAGCAATATTTTGCACGACTTTAAGACGGTAAGTCTATTTGTTTTAGCGTCAAGCGGTGTAAAAACATTAGGATTTATCAAATCGTCGATCAAACCTAAAAAAGTGCTTAATCAGTTCAAACCCAACTGACTCATTATAAAGCACAATCTTTTTATCGTGTTTCAAGCATAGCAAGTCTTGATGAGACCTCTTTAAGCCAACTGGGACAACGCTGAACATGATCAGCTACCCTTTACTAGACAAGACAAAGGGGACATATTCATCATGCTTACAAACTTATGTTTTCGTGTAAATGAAACATCAGTGTTAAAGCAACATTGGGATTATCGAAAAATTCCTCTTTTATTGTAAAACAGAATATGACTATGATGCTGTTGCCGGAAAAAAAGATATGCTACCTTATGCCACTGTCAGAAGAGATGCCGACACCAGCAAAACTCGAGAGTGATCTTGACCGGACAGAGGTAAGGACATGATCCTTTCTTCAGACAAACGACTCCGAGAAACTGTATTATTTAAACATTATTAGATGGCAAAGAAATAAAACGGTCACAAAATTCCCTAATCTTTCATCTTTTATTAAAAAACACAACTGCTGTTAAGTCTTTATTTGCTAACTATTCGCTATAATCATCATTCGAGGTGCTGCCACTTAAATGTCTCACATCTTGGATCATTATAAGAAGCTGGGAACATTTTGGAAACTTAACTAGGTATCCCAGTCTATTGTTGAGAAACCAATGAAAAATTCAAGAAGAGAAATATGTGGGCACGGGTTTCAATGGTTTTGTCCTGGCGGCTGGCTGACCAAAGAATACAGTGTACTGATTTGTGAACACTGTGGGATGCGCATAGCTTCTCTTTTACAGAAAGATACGTTGCTGAAAAATTCTTAAACATCTCGTTGCCGTTTTACAAGAATTAGATATTGTCCTAGTTGCTAGCTGACTAGTGCATCGATTGGTGAGAAGTACAGGAGACGCATGATTTCTCTTTTGCTTAGGGATAGCTGAAAAATACTAAGAAATCCTGTTGCTATTTTGCAGGAATTAGACAAGGACAAGACCAAAATAATTGAAAGCAAGTGGATAGTAGACAAAGAGATGGCTAATCGGTCTCAACTGAGCGAGGAGTTGGCAAACTTTTGTCCACAATACCCGATATATCAGGTGAAAATGATGGACGACTCATTGACTTCTACAAGGGTTGAGACAGAAGGTGAGTCAAGGACAGAGAATTTTGAAATGCGTATACCGAAAAAAAACAGAAGGCTAAATTGCGTTCGCGCTTTCCTTATGACTTTTATTAATTTATGAAGAGAACCCAAACCCAAACCAAACTCTTGTTAAGCAAACTTTACTTGTTGTGACACATTTAATGCAGTTGTGTCTCTTCTTTCTACAACAGGAACGCAACATCGCAGTCGTCGAAATGCGAGATCATTTCCGCCAATTCACCCATGTAATCTGTGCGCAGGTGGAAAAGGCACCGTTACCTATTGGGATAAGTGTTGGTGTTCCAATATTGGAGGATACTGGAAAATTGAAACCAAGATAGCTTCACGTACATGCGTTACGATCCGGGAGTGTTTTTTGTGGTTTTGTTGGTCAAAGCACTTGGTTAACTATGTATATTGTTCCCAATATGTTTGCCAACGTCCAACATACTATAGACCACGCCCATATGATGAGCTACGCCCATATGATGAACGAAACGTATCCATCGCGTTGTAGGTATCTTCACCGTGTTGAAGACAAAATGCTAACGGAAATCAGGTGTTTATTATATCATAAACATTCAACGCTTTTTTTGTTACCCCCAAGATAAGCAGTAATATTTGAACCCACAGTGGCTCTTTCTTTTTTACATTTTTAATTTAGTAGTCCAGCTTTTAGTGAGATGTGTTCTCGGCGCCGCTGTGGCGCTACTCATATTACAAATTCGATAGACACTGTTTTACTGAAAGTTACAATTTTGAGAAGAGAGAAATTTCACCGTTTCCCATGCATGAGATCGTATTTCCAATTAGCAATGTATCTTAAATCTGTACTGACTGTAGCTGATAGTATCAGGAGTCTTAGGAAGCCAAGGCTGAGAAGCAAAGATATTTTAGCACGGCAGACATTCAGTCCAGAGGTTGTTTTTTTATTTAAGTCCTTTTGTTTTTAATCCCATTTTTTAACAATAATTTTGCTTATTACAGCAACTACATCGTTAGAAATGTCACGTAATGTCATGTTAAGGGTTTTTATAATGATGATTTCATATCTTTGTTTTTAATTGCTGAGTGTGATTTCAATAAACAAAACTTATTACTTATTACATAAGTTCGCCCGACAGGCGTATGAGTATTCCCAGTTAATAAATGGACATGATTTTAAAACAGCACACCTTATTCACATCCTTAATTTTACTTTCACGTATTTAGAGAAACAAGACCGAATCACTGATGAGATTTATTAGTAAAACCAAAAAGCTTTCAAATTTCCATAACCCTAAAGCAGGTACTTTGACGGGGACTGTGCTTTTAAAAATTTCATTGATAGTTTTGTTTTTTATTTTCGGCTTGGCCTATTATATGCAATGGGGGCTGTGCCCTTGCCACTATATTTCGGCTTTCCCCTTCTCTACTGTCTGGATCTTTCCAACCTAAGGTATTATTGAAAGCTTTGAAACTTTGAATCAAGAGTATCATCGTATAACCAAAACAAAGCTAAAATATTTATAAATAAAAGATTCTATTGATACTCAGCAAACGAGGCCTTGTAATACAAGTTTTTTGTATAACTTGTAACCAGCGCCAATGGCAGTAAAACTGCAATCTGTGTCATGCGAAAAAATGCAATCAGTCGGCTCACATAGCAGCCGGAAAAACAAAGATACTGGGTATAACTGATCGTATTAAAATTGAAAATAGATTTAATTCCTCAGGTTGCACCGTTCGGTCAACACCTTAAATGCTCAGCAACTAAACTTGAAGATCAAACAAAAGATAATTCAACTCCGGAGTTTAGACTAACAACAATCAGCCTTCAAAACAGAATTAGCCTTACACGTTAGTGAAAGTGCTGCCAAGGGCATGTCACTGAAGAAACGTGATGATCACTCTACCATGTTCACAGCTATTAAAACAACATTTATTTTACTGATTTGTCCCATTGTTAAAAGATCCACCCCCTCCCCCACAGGAGAACTGTTCATCAGCTCCACCATTTCCTCCAGAATAACCTCCAGCTCCATGGTTGCCTCCACGTAAACCACCTCCCCCTCCGAAACCACCCGTAGCATTTACACCCACTCCTCCTTGAAGATATCCTTTACCTCCTTTATTTTTAGAGTACTGTGTATCTTGTCCATTATTGTAGAAGCCCCAGCCGCCGCCGCCGCCACCTACAATAAACGAAAAGTGAGCAGCAGTTGTCTCATAGATGGCTCCTATTTGATTACTTACTTAAGAGCGTTGGCTATTATTATGAGCGTTAGCTATTATGTAAACACCCGCGAAAAACCCCGTGGGAGGTTCTTCCAAAAATTAAAAGATACGGGACAGGGTTGACTCAGAGGGTAAGTATGAAAGATGGAAGCTCCGGATAATGAGCTCCTGAGGAATCAACTAAGTGCACTTCTCAATTTTTGGAAGTTTATTTAAAAATATTATTGGGTAGTCAATTACTAGAAATACAAAAGCTTATCAGGACAAGAGAAATATAAATGAAGTGATACATATGCATATTGACAGATCGGTGGTGAGCAGTAAATAAATGTGTTGGATTTTTAAAAACTGAACGGAAAACTCAGTTGAACTTTAGATATTCTAAGAGGTGCTTCCGAGAAAAGAAAAACTTCAAAATTAGAATTGGTAATCTCAATAATTAAGTTTAGATAAATCTTACTGTCGTCTTCCTGTCCTGGTGGATTGAATATACTGATTGGTTTTTTTTTTTCTTATTTCTCCGCTTATCTGCAAATTTACCACTAGTTTTTCCTCCATGTCCTTGGCTTCCTCCTGACCCCAGTGACGAGTTGTTCCCTTCATTCCCTGTTATGTTTATGGATGCATCACATCCTGGATGTTGACTCCTCCTCCACCTCCAGCTATGATCAAAGACTTGTTGTTTTCTTTCACTACAAATGTACCTCCACCACCTCCGGCAGTTTCTCGGTTTGAATTCCATTTTTCTCCTTTTTGACCAACAAGTCTATTAATGACCTTTGGTCAAATTAAAGTTTTCAATCACCCGTGCTCCTCTTCCTCCGGTTTTTATGATACTGTTCTCACCGTACCCCCCTGAGGTTCCTATTGCTTCTATCCTGTAATCACCATTGCGTGGCACTGTCCACAGTTGAATACCGCTAAACAATGTTACTTGTCTGTCGTGGTCTTGATAATTGTAATGACTACCAATCGAGTCTGGACCCGCTGATCCAATCTTACTAACACAGCTGTAAACCCTGCGTAAAACCATGCATACAATAAAAGTAATGTTGTTGGTAAGAAATTGTAAACATTTTCTTTGCCATTTCCATTTAGAAAGTAGAAATCCTTGATAGTCGGACATTGACTTACTTCACTGCATCTGAGGATTACATTCGACATTGTTATATACCTAGACTCTTACTCAACACAACGAGCACTGTCATTGGTTAATTCTTGGTCACATGCCCCTGATCAAATTCAAATATATCCTGACCGGGACACAATTGCGCAGTTGTTGCCCGCGTCGAATACTCTCATAGCCAGGAGACTGTAAACACTAAACGAAAGAGGCATTTTCGGTAGCAAATGTTACCATCAATTTTTACAATTCCAAATGATTTTTTTTTCTTATTGAGGTTATAAAAGCCTATTTTACTTTTTTATGTTCTTCGAAACATTTGTAATAAAATTAAGACTTATTCATTCAGCAGGATTGACGATTATGAATAAAGAAGTTGTGCAGTCTTTTTTTTAGTTTTTTTTCTGCCATATGATTGTTAAAGGGAAAGTCTAAATATATAACAAAGCTCTTACTGCATGGTCCCTCGGGAAACTAATTAGTTTTGTTTTCCCTCGAGTCCTGATGACACTTCTTTGGCTTTTCTAGACATCAAAATATCAATTGAAGGCAACGGTTTATGCACTAGTGTTTACTACAAACCTACAGATTCACGTAGTTACTCGTTGTATTCATCTTCACATCCATCTCACGTCAAGAACTTCATACCTTTTTCACAGTTTCTCAGACTTTGTCGTTTATGTAATGACGACTCTGATTTTTCCGAAAAATCAGAGGCAATCTGCCAGTTTTTCGGTAAACGTGGCTATACTGTCTCTGTCGTTCAAGCGGGCCACCACCGTGCCTAACAAATTGATCGACAGTCAGCACTACAAACGGCTGAGAAGGAAAATACTGACCGGATTCCATTTACTCTTACATTTCATACTCACAACCACTCAGTTAAATCTATCATTCTTAAAAATTTTGAATTACTCCAAAACGATTCAGAGACTGGCACTGTCGTTTCGAAAACCCACACCTATTTCATTCAAACGTGACAAAAACATAGGCAACTTTTTAGTCAGGAGTTCATTTCAAACCAATGACCAATCTGAAACTTTCAAATGCGCTCGCTCACGATGCAAAACTTCAGTGTTCTTTCATTCATAACGTAGAGAAAATATCGGGACCCAAGAGATCCAATAAGATCACTGATCACTTTACGAGTACCTCCGCCAATGTTATTTACTACATAACTTGCACTTATTGCAATAAGTTATACATCGGCGAAACAGGAAGACGGATAGGTGACCGATTCCGAGAACACCTTCGCGACGTGGAAAAAAATGACAAGGACGCATCCAAACCAGTCGCTAGACACTTTAATCTTCCTAATCATTCTAAACAGCATATGGCAGTTTGCAGCCTACTGATCCTTACAACTGCCTAGTTCGGAAAGCCGTAAAACACTAGAACAAAAATTTATCTTCCAAATCGGCACCCTTAATCCCCACGGAATGAACTAGCGCTTTTCATTCAACTAATTTATTCCTTATATTAAAGTTCATTTATTATGTTAAAGTTCATTATTCCTGTTTTCTTGTCACCATATTCCCACCGATGGCGTAGCTCCACTTTCTACACATAAACCCACACACAACCCACAATTCCTCCAATCGCTCTGACGAAGGGCTAACACTCGAAACGTCAGCTTTTTCTACCCTTTACGGTGGCTAATTTACGTTTCAACTCAGTTGTTAACACTAAATTACCTGCTATACTCTCCCACCGACGCAGCACCACAGTTTCTTTAGAAACTTACCCCTTTATTCATTCTACAACTTATGTAGCCGTTTTGGTTTTTTTATCTGTCAGCACAATTTTGAAGAATTTTGTCGCGCCAGTCGACAAACATCTACCGAGAATATTTTCTTTCAATTTACCTTGTAAGATGCTATCATTCCACTACAAAATTCTGTGACTGTGTGCTTGGTAGATGTAGTCGATCATGTAGTTGTTTATCATGCATAACACTGGAACAGGCTTCCCAAAGCGAGCAATCATGTCTAATTATCGACAAGGATAGCTATGTCTCTTTAGAAAAATGCAAAGAGCTTCCAATCCGCTGCAGATACTTCTTTGATAGCACTCCACTACCTCAGGAATCCCCAATACTTCAGCCAGAAATGGTAAGTCGTTCTTGTAGAAGCGAAAAACTGAAAGGCATTCGTCGTTTTCCAAATCATCGAAGTCAAAACCAGGATAAGAATTGTACGGAAGATCAACATTATCGGACCTGTTTAAATCGTACAGGAGTAGAAGTTCCTCATCGTTTATCACACCATCATCGTGGCTAATCAAAAGTTGATTACGAACTTCTTTCAGACATCATGAGCGGAAATTCCCGCCCCAACGGCGTTATCTCCCCAGTCTTTTTGCGGGTTTTGGGGTCCCCGTCGCCGTCCCTATTCTCGTTTCTTAAAGTCCCTAGTTACTTTCTAGAGTTTAATTTTAGATTCTCTGGAAAATCGCGTCTTCTAGGAAACACAGACATAGACATGCCATTTCTCTGCACGTTCTCTGTTGATGTCTCCAATGCCAATAAAATTTAACATGTTGAGATTACTAAGAGACTCAAGACGCAATTTAATATCAATTAAAGTTAAAAATCTGTGTTAACTGCAAGCTGTGGTTTTAAACCTTTGCAAATTATGCTATTCTCACGGCTTCCTGTTTTAGCAGACAATCACTTGGAATGATAACACTTCCATGACAGCTTGTAAGTTGACATCAAACATCCCTCATGGTACAGGCCTATTTCAAACTTGATTCATAACTCAGTCTACAATTAGCATTAATCCCTCAAAAACGTCCTCGTTGAGGAAAACTTTGACCATTTATTTATCTATCCCTGCTTTTTAAACACAGGTGCTGATATCTGTAATGCCAAATAAATTTTATGGCCTAGGCTTATTTGCGTATCCTACAGGGCCACTTAAAAAGAACCAATAATTGCAAATATCTCTAATGGGCAACATTGTATGTCGACAAACATACCATCACGGGAAAGACTTATCTTAACACAACGTTTGTGGCAGAAAAAAACTTTTTGGCCTTTTGTAAAAGATTTTTTATCACGTCCCTCTGAAATACCTAACCTCCGACGTTAATCTGTTCAAGTTTTGGTCATGACCTGATGTTCATTCATTCAATTTTAATTTGAGAATGTGATCGCTGACGCTAGTTTTGTGGCACTAATGTCTAAAAACAACAGATATCACTTATAATAGAAATTCTGTGACGGTGACACAATCTATTAGAAAACATTAATCATGAAGGTATGTACATATCATAGATTAAACATTACCAAGTTGAGTAATGAACGTCGGCAGTTGAAAGCAACGTTTGCCAAATGTAACTTACACAAATGAAACACTTTATATACCTATTATAATTTTACTCAATGCACCATATATGTATATATGTATTTTTTTTTTTTGGGGGGGGGGGGGAACTTCGGAGTTTATGTTGCTAATTTTAGCCTTTTAACCCACGAATTTGGTGTGGAGCCCGAACCACCCTGGATTCTTGAATAACTTAGTGACCCTAAAGAAATCGGTGAGATGGTATGTGTCACGCCTGCCCGGTCTCTCTTGGACAGACTCTTAAAAAAGCAGATGGAAATTTATTATTTCTCGATTTCTCAGATGATATACAACATAGGAAAGCTATGAGGTTAGAGCTCTTGGAAACTATCAGATTCCTGAAAACAAGAGTTTAGTCTGCCATTCATAAATGAACTTAAGGTTTTTAATTAAGAGTGACAGTGGTCATCTAATTTGTTCAAATATCAGAGCGTTTTGACCTTTTAAAAGGAAGCACACTTCTTTACCTTCCTTTATTTTATGCAGACTCGTCTAAGCAGAGGCAAAGGCTGCGAAGAAAAGTTATCAGTGAGAGCTATTCGCTAAAAACAACCGAGTGCGACTACAGTCAACTTGTTGGTGATACCAGTAGCGTGGTACCCGAGAAGATTGAGAAAGGGGAAATCCCATGACAGTAGCCTGATAACTCTAACAATACTGGTAAGCCACAATCATTTTTGAGCATTGATCGTATCGCCGTAGAGTATTCTTTCTCAGTGAAAACCAATTGGATGACATTCCAGTCCTTAATTAATTTTTCTTCTTGTTGCGTATATTTTCTTTAGAAATGGAATTAAAATTCCTGATCTAGGACCCCTTCCGCACGATATATTTAGGATGCTTTGTGCCTGTATAGATTTAGGAAATAGGAGGTTTGCCGGGACAGTCTACCCAAGAGATATCTCTCCTTACCAGAAGCTGCCACCATGTTGTCCTTTGCAAATATTTCTGTGACAGAACCCTTACCTGTTAGACTAGAAGATGACCACGTACTGTCCACAGCATGTGGTCAGCTATATAACCTTAAGGTTAACAGAACGTATTTCCTAGACATTATTTCAAACGGGAAGACCTCTTTATTTATGGTAACTTCCCCGCGGATAATGTATATTAATACGCATGGTCAAGGAGCTTATGGTGCTGTAATTGTCAAAGGATCCACTTTGAATTTAAGAGCCTTCTGCGATTAATTTTGGGAAATGGAAACCTACCACAAAAGCACTTACAGGAATCTTTCTACTGTAGTGTTTTTTTTAGCCTAGACTATGTTTCTTAAAGGAAACCATTAGCCCAAACAGTCACAGTTATTACCTCCAAAGTGTTCCGTCGTTTTTTAAAAAGGGCGGAAAAGACTAAGCTATGAATCTTTACCATTTCATTTACCAGTCTAAATTTGGATGGTAGTAATGTTTTTTATCTCTCTTCAGACCACGTGAATTCGTTTTATATCCAATCACAGTTTTTCGTCGCATAAAGGGATCAATTGAGAATGATAAAGATCCCACGACAAGTAGTTCACTCCTTTGTGACAGTTGATGGACATTCAAGTTACTGTATAAAATGGGTACGTACTTGAGTTAGGCGGCTTGTATTAACTGATTTTAACCAGTTCACTTTGTCGTTCCATTTGGCACGGCAACAACTGCTGCTAACAATTATCTTTGTTCACCTTAGCCTCTTTTTGTAATTCATTCGCTTTGGAAATGCGTCATAAAAGAAATACTTTGAGTGCCGCTCTCGCCAAGAGCGGTCCTCTCGACTTCCCGTCGGGAAAAAATTTTCGTTTATTTTTTGCCCATGAAAAGGGTTTAGGATACATATTTCAAAAATAGTGTAGTTGTTCTCGGATAGTTTTTTTTTTTTTTGGCATCGACACAAGCCAAAAATGATTTTTGGCTAGACCACCCGTGAGGACAGGGATCGAAAGTGAAAATTTCACAGATTTTGTCTAGCGCGCACCGACTGCAGTAATATGGCTCACGGAATTCTATCTTGCTACAAGTTACAAGATGTATTCATTTAGTTCTCAGACAAAATATAAAAACTTCAGCTGAAATAATATTAATACCAGCGTGATCAGAGGAGACCCTTCCCTTCGATCTTAATTTGCATATCAAAAATTCACTAATTTGTAAGAAAGAATTCTCAAAATGCAGGCGTTAATCGGGCTAAAAAGGAATATCAGTAAATATTCTTACCAAGGAGCGACTCCTAAAAGCAGTACATTTATTATTTTTAGTAAACTTACTTAATCCCACTACAGACTACAACTGAGCCCACCAATGACACAATATTTGCATCAGGGGTGGGCTATTCCTCTTACAGAAATTTACTCATTTTTCCGTGCAAACACCATTTCTACTCTTCCAATAACTTCAAATCTTAAAATTTTCTTTCAAATCTTATGTTGATTGAAAGTGCTTACGTTACTTTTTGGATAATTGTCTTGGTTTATCGGTCTCTTCATTTCTCACTTTATTACCGTAAAGTATTCAAGACTCCGTTATTAATTCGCACATTTTTGTATTTGACGCGTGTAAAGCATTAAATCAAAGATGTTAATTATGGATAGATTTCTCAATGAAAGTTTGAAAGAAATAACTGCCTTTGCCTTTTCTCTTTCGGAATGTTTGTTTTTATAACAGTTTGCAGAGTTTGCATTATGTTATTCAATGTACTCCCGCCTCCGAGTTTGTAATTTAGTTATGCTTTAGTTTGGTTTGGAAATTATAAACTGATCAATCGCCATTTAATCATATGTCAATGATAGGAATTGTTCTATTTAACTTTATCAGAAGTAAAAGAAAGACGTCTGTGAATATTTCAAGACAGAGGCAAAACTCTCCTTCATTTGGACGTTAAGACCATTTCTCAAGCAACCTCTGATCCAGACAGAAAGAGCGTTGTTTTCATATTAGGTACTGTTTTCTAATGCAACTATTTAGTGCAGCTGAGGAAAGAAGGGTTTTGACCAATAGGTAACCTAGTTTAGAATGATGTAAGATTAACTGAATCTTAAACTCAACTGAGAGTGACAGAAGATTGCTCAACACAACATGGCTATTTCTACCAAGTAAGCGTGTAAGGCAAAGATGATTAATCCCTGAAACTCGTTGTGGCAAAGTGTTTAAACTGTTAGTCAGTCATATACCGCTGACGTGTATCTAACTACACTATTAAATCCTCGACGTTTGCATACAACTGCTCGTCGTACATTGTCATGTTGATCAGTTTCTGCAGAGAAAAATAAGACAATAATCACCATCATTAAAAAAGTGTTCCTCTTATGTTATGAGCGGTTCAGTCCTTCCTAACCGTCAGCTTTTCTCACCAAAACAAATTCAAGGAGAAAGTGTTTTATGGCTTCGTCGTCTGTTACCGTTCATGCGTCTCAATGCACTTTTGCAATCGTCCTATGATCTTTGAAATAACCATAAAGTGTCAGTTGCCATTGAGAAATTCAAGCGCGCTTCTCCGCTGTTTTTCGCGGAGTGCTAGCTACAGACATCACAAAAAGATGGAATCCACACAAATTACAGAGATGAGTACATATTGTAACCTGTCTTGGCCCAATGCTGTTAAGGTTAAAACCTCAGTTAGCTGAGCCTAGGCCAGTCGGTTTCACGTGAAAAGAAACTTTCATGTTGATCAAAATTCTAACCTTGTGTAAGTTTTCCATGTCCTTCAGCTGGTTTCTCAATTCAGTGAAGGTTGGTCTTGCATCTGGGTCATTCTTCCAGCATTTCATCATGATCTGATACCTGGAATTGTTCAAATGATCTGTTAGAGATTTAAACAACGTTTCCCAGTACAATAAGAGAGAACGATTTGAAAAAGAAAACTTACAAGTTTTCATCTACATGTTGTGGTTTAGGCATCCTGTATCCATCCTGAAGTAAGTTTGCAATTTTTCTTCCATCCATTCGTGGGTAGGGTGAACCGCCTGAAAGAACCACAAGACCATCGAAATATAATTGTGACGAAAAAACGAACTTTGCTGAAACACCACCTGTGTCTCTTGATGGAGTTTGAGGTTGCATGGGGAAGCTCATCACCTTTGTCTAACTAAACACGTTACATTGTTTAATTAAACATGGTATATAGCAAAAAAAACATCCACAGAGCCTTATAAACTTCCATTCGATGTTACCTATGGTGAAAATCTCGTACAGCAAAACTCCATAACTCCATCTGCAGAAATAATATGGTAGACTTAAACAGTATATATCACAAATAAAATATATGTATCCTTTGAAAAAGCATAGAATTAATTTCTTGATAAAAATTGATAAAACTTGTTGGAAAACTGCTACGGGTAATACTTACACGTCACTTTTGGTGGTATATTTACCATACAACAAGGCCTCATAAGCTGTCCACTTCACGGGAAGACGGCCCTAAACATTTAAAAATATCACTTTGTGAAGCAGCTCAAAAATGGTAGGAAGCGACTGGTCAAAGACAATGATATTCGAAGTTATACTCGTGTACGCATGGCTAATATTTTTATTGGGGTTCATTCTAAGGAATTCATGATCGAAATCAGGAATGTATCAGCTTTACCAAAACAATGATTGTGAAAGATCACTAAACTGAACGATATGTAGTACCGCCTCCACCTTCCCTCTTTCTTGATTACCTTAGTCTTTCGTTCATAAATATTTTCCTTCTGCACATCTCTGGCCATTCCGAAGTCTGTCACTTTACACGTTTCCTTTTGTCCAACCAACACATTGCGGGCCGCAAGGTCTCGGTGAATGATCTAGGAAAGAATTGATGCAACAAAAAGAAATTAGCGATTGCATAAGAAAAGATCTGAAATGAAATGGTTCAGATAGGAAAATAGTAATATCAAGCAACATGATATGGTGTGTGTATTTCTCTTTCTTCCAGATGGCAGAAAATTAAATTACTATAAACACTGCTCCATATTCCAGAGAGAAGCAAACTACTTTATTTTTGCAATACGCAGTTATTTCATAGAACGCTTATCAGATTTTAATCGAAATAGGATTCTGTAACGTAGCAGCTTAGCGACCAAAGACGAATTTTTGAATTTCAAGATTTAATTCTTTTTCTTCCTTGTCACTAAAATGGATATTTGTTGTACACACAGTTTAGGCTAAATATCCTGAAGGATCCTATTCACTCTCGTCTCTGCCTTTGCCTACACGAGAAAAACCAAGATATTTTATATCGATGGGATACACTTGCAACGATGCACAAATATGGCCATTCACCCATTGGAATAAAACTTAGATGACGTCAAAATTGAGAGGATTCCCGGCCCTAAAGAAGTGGCCTCAACAAGACGGTAAGAATACGTTTACATCTCCCGGGCGTGATCTTGTGAAGACATAATATTCTATGCAAGACAGAGCTAAACATGACGATTCACCTTACCAGAAGGTTTCAGAATTGTTTGTCTTTTGTATTCTTAATTAACTTACAGATTTTGAGGACAAGTAACACATTCCATCAGCAATTTGCCAAGCAAACTTCATCAGCTGCTGTGACGTCAAATTTGTTTGCGGTTTAAAATCCGGGTCCTTGTAGTATGTGTCCTTTAGTCCCCGGCTCTTTCTCAGGTAACCCAGTAGATCCCCAAAAGGCACATATTCAATCAAAACCAACAGCTGTTCTGAAGAAATTAAACAATTTAATTGATATATTACTGAAAAAAGATGAAATTTCAATAAAATCAATAAATAGCCCAATTATGATCAATACTCACGAAAACAAGATGGTTTTACCAAGAAAAGCTGAAAAACTTTGTAATGGTCTCTCAAGAAGAAACGGACCAAATATTCCCTTACAACAAGCGTTTCTGCTTGTTGCTTTCTAGCCTGTTCAGTGGCAAATATTTGGTCAGTCTATCAGTAAATCCAGGAGCGTCTTTGTTGGCTAAAAAAATATAAAATTACCTTATACCAGGGTTGTTTGTCGTGCTCAGTGGTGAAGCAGTGAATCTTCCATTAAAGCAAATTATCAATGACTAGAAAGCGTTTCAGAGTAGACCATAACCAAAATGTGTACAGCAAAATTAGACCCGCATAACCAAAGCATACCAGATTCTGTAACACATCCCAGTAGTTTAATGACGTGAGGGTGTGGTTTCAGCTGCTTCATTGTGTCAAGTTCATTCATCAAATCTCTCTTGTCCGATTCAGCGGCGTTTGCTGGAGCATTAAAAACAAGGAATAAAATTTGGTTAACGGGAATAGCATGCGAAATGCCGAAATAAGTTATGATACGGCAAATAGCTAAAAAATTACGGTAACCCGGTAACATTTCCTGAATGACTGTAGGCCAAGACTATTATTCTATTTACAGTATAAGAGCTCACTTTTAAGCATCTTAATAGCCACTGTGGTCGTTTCGGGACTCCCTCGAAGTCCTACCACTGTTCCCTTGGCAACTTGACCAAAAGCACCTTTACCAATGATTTTTTCTATGGTTACGTGGTGTCTTGGAACTTCCCAGCAGCGTGTTAACGGATGAAGAGGCACGTAATCGACACCTGAAGCGGTACTTTGTGCTTTTCTATTATCTTTGTTGACTTCTATGAGATCCATGTATTCCGCAGGAGGCTGAGTGAGTTTTCTCGACTCGGGTATAGTTGGTTCGATATCATCTAATCCTGTTTCATTCTATTAAACCAACATACCGTTAAAGTATTCAAATATAAATCGGTTATTAATCCCGGTATAAAGTCCCACATGGTTATAAAAATCAGTTTACTCATGGTTTATCACACAAAGGTTTAAATTCTTCCCTAACAAGAGATTACAAATGGTTTACTATCTCTTGTCCTTATCATTAAGAACATTTACTATTATTAACGTTTTTTTCTCTGCTTTTGAAACTGATATGTCCAATGGGGTGATCGAGGTTCATAGCATATTCGCCGAAGCTACAAACTGCATGGAGATTTACGATTGGTAGTGTAATTTTTGAAAAAGGCACGCACGAAAAACTGTAGCTGTTATCAGCTCCTAAACTAACGTTTAGAAAGTAAGGCATCAAGAAAATAAGAAGGCCAAAAATGCGCAAAAACAATTATTTAGAGAGCAAATATCAACCGGGTGCAGACCAGTTAGCGATCTACGAAGTGAAGCCGCCAAGTTAAACCAGGGAAAACCGAAGGCAAATTGATGGAGTATCTTGGTTAAGGACATGATCCCAGGACAAAGACTTTATTGAGTCTAACTTCCTTCTATTTCATTGTATCTGCCACTAATGCAATATGCTTTTTTGTTGTAGAACTACGCCTTTTTTCCTTCTTGTTTGCTGCAAGCGTTTAATTTCTTATAGAAAGTAGAGGTAAAGTGAGATTACGTAATTTCTGGCTACACTAACAAGACCGCAATGTCATGGCTCTTACTTACGTCATAATCATCTCTTTCATCTTTATAAGTCCTACCATTGAGAAAGCATACAAATATTTACAAAAAGCTGAGAATTTCATCAGCTTTAAGTAGAATTTTTTTTTGTTACGATGAAACCATATCTGGTACATGACATCGACAAAATCCAACTGGCAGCAAATTCTTACCTCTCTTTCCCTACAGCGCCTAAAAAAGAACGAAAGGAAAAAAAAGACAAATGATGCGGATGTGGGTCAAAATTTTGCTTTCGCTCATTAATGAATCTTGAAGCCAAACCCTCTACCATAGATAATGATTTTTTTACCTACCTTTCCTGTGTAGCCAGATTATGTAAACAATTAGAAGAAGGATTGTGAAGGCAAGAACCCCAATTATGGCTAACAAGACGTTGTTAGATGGGCAGTTACATTCCTCAGGACCTAAAATGAGTCATTTTACAAAGCTTGATGAAGTAACATTCAAACAACATTTACACTGATCCTGGTCAATACACTGCTCTCACTACATAGCTTAGACTTATGACCGAAAAAAGTTAACTCTAATTGGCTTGGTACGAAGGAAAAGTAAGGTGTCACTCTCTCTATAATAATTTTTAATAGTAGGATTTTGTTTAGTTGAACAACAACAACGACAAAAACAAAAACCTGGAAATATATCACTCACAGAAATGAGTTGTTGAATTAAACAGATACGGAATACAATTAGAAAAAGTCCGTTTTCGGAAGAATTGTGTAAACATTTAACAATTTCTTTGTAAAATTTACCCTTTTTTGTGCTTTCCGCGCCGTCTGTGGGTATAGAAACCTGCTTAATTGAGTCTGGATTGACTTTAAAACCTCTGAATTTGTCTTGCCTTGCAGCATCCGACAAGACAATTAAAACATTGCTGACGACTACACTGTGATTGAACCTCATCATGAAGTCAAGAACGACACTGCCACACCTAGATAAGGAGGGAAGCAAAGAGTATCATCACGCATATTTGTACTTTGATGACTTTTAAGTCCTAAAATACATTGAGCTGTAACCAAAAGAGTACTTTTTATGTTATAAACCAAGGTAAATAAAATTAATTCATGTCATTCTGTGTCATTATATTTCTGTACACTAAACAAAATGCACTTCAAATGCAAATTATTTCCAATTAAATAAGATTTTCTAAAGCAGAAAAACCAGTTTTCACGCTAAAATACGCCACTATGAGATAAAGCTCCCCCCCCCCCCGTTGGATTTTTTTTGGTGTAAAGAAAAAATCGTACCTTACCTGGTGTTCACAGTGTTGGCGGATGAGCAGCCAAACCTAAAGGCAATTTGACAAGCCTAAAAGGACATATAAAGAAAAACTGTATATTCAAATGCATGCTTGTTACATATTGAAGATCGTTCAAAATATCATATTTTTTTTAAATAGAAATATTAAGATTTCATTCAAGAACAGAATCTTATGGTAGTATTACATACACTCTGGTATATGGTCAAGTAGATTATCTAACCATTTCTGGAAATTTCGCAGCAACTTCTGTACGTCTGCTACAGTTCTCCCTTATGGTCGCTGTCAGGTAAACGTCTGTGCTTACTGTTTGAACAGGGAAAAAACAAAATACGACTTAAAATGAATGTTTGTTTGTATGTAAAAGAATTATCATTTGAACTCATGTATAAAAACAGCCTTTACTTACAAAAAACACCCACATAAACTGTACGGTTAGGAGGGCCAATTTGAGAGATTTTTTTTTCGTGAGTTCTGCGGTTATGTAGCTTGGAATCATTAGAGTATCTAACGACTATTTCGGATGCGTGTTTGTCATTCCTACGTCACGACGGTGATCTCAGAGTCGTTCCTATAGTCGTCTTCCTTTTTTCGCCGGAGTATAACTTTTTTAAATAACTGCAAGTTATGAAATAGATGACATTGGTAGAGGCAGTCTCAACTTTTTCTATGAAAAAAGCAATTTTTAGTATTTTGCAATTTCTAATTAACTTGCAAGCAACAATACTAAGAGCTAAACGGACAAAATTGTTATAATTTGAGCTCGTGGAGAAAGATTTTCAAGTGCAAATAGGCTGGAAATAGAGAGAGAGAGCGACCACAGAGATAAAGAACTTAAAAGGCGGGGAGTGAGTCGAGAAAAACGCGAAAGGGGTTAGAAAGGACGCCAAAAAAGGAAGAACGCGATAAAGAACAAGAAAAGGCTAAAGTAAAAAGGCGAATAACTAGTGAAGGCCACCGTAAGAAGGGAAGAAAAAAAGAGCTCCAGGAAAAAGACTGAAAAGAGGTCAACAACAAAGAGAAAGCGAAGCACGCTTGAAGCGAAAATGAAAACCCCCGAAAACTGAGACCTAAGACCTGAGAGCTGAAAACGAAGACCCCTTCAAGATCTTGACACAGGAAGTCTACGTCACACTTTATGGCTTCACCGAAGAAAACCAGTGAAAAGATTGACAACCTCTCTGTTCGCAGCGTGAGGCAGCATGATCATACATCTTTAATTTAACGAAAGCGAAATTGCCGACAATAGGCCCCTTCAGAGTTCTCGTGGTTTAGAAATTAAGGCGCGAACAGGGGGCTAAGTGCAAAGTCGCTCTCATCGGTATAAAGAATAAAGTGCCGTGGTGGTGAAAATGAGAGGAAAGGTCTCGGAATTCAGTGTAGAAGGGTGAAAATGTTTTTGTGGGAGAGAGGCATCAACTGAATGATGGCGGCAAAGGAAAGAAAAAAACAGTCAATTTAAGTGTGAGAAGATAAAACTGAAGTTTTGCAGAGTTCTCTTTCCGGATTCAGATGAGCATGTGTCAGTAAACTACCCAAAATACCTGTGTGCCAGCCAATAAATAAAATCTCAGTTAATAGATATGTCATATCCTTGCAGTTGGCACACAAATATCATCTGCGACGTAAGTGAAATGTTTCTCATTAATACAGGTTTTTGCAAGCGAATAATTCACCCGTAAAAACCTCGATGCTGATGGCATAGAGAGTGCTTGAAAATTAAGTAAAGAAAAGGATTAACCTTTGAAAGAGGAAAATAACATTCATTTGTACATACTTCCTTCTGCCTTGACTTCCTGGATATTTGCTTTATCTTGTTTTAGGCTTTCACCAAGCTCATTAGTTGCAGTAATGGCAAACTGATACACTTTTCCTCTCTCCAGTGCTATTTTCAATTCTCTCACGGAAACATCTCTGATTCTCCTTATTTCTGTCCATTGTCCCACTTTCCCATCAGTCACTACCCTTTGGTACACTGAATACATGATAACAACTTTTCCATTACTTTCTGGCTCCTTCCACTTTAGGGCAATTGTATCGTCTGTCGTTTTACCTGGCAGGTCGTCTATTTCGACCACACCTGGGGCTCCTAGATTGATGTCAACAACATGACCAGTGTGAAATTCCTAATAATTATTCAACTTTTTGATAAAAACCTGGTCACAACTCTTGTCGATGATAAGATAATCTGTAAATTGGTGGAGGATTTTTTGGGATATTTTTGAAACGAACGTGTATGGCAAGCAAAATTAATTGAAGAAATTTAAAATAATTTTAAAGGACAAAAAGTGATGATAGTCGATTGTAGCTTAAAACAAAATGCATTCATTTGTGCTACGTTATTACAGAAAGTTTGACATCGCGCAAGACTAAGTACAGACACTCGGCCATGACACAGCGGGAAAATGAGTACGCATGCTCTGCATCTCGAGCCATTTGAGCGTTCAGGGCTACGATTCTTCTTCAGCAAACATAAACTGACGCGAGTTTTTCCGCCGAGAAAACAAACTTTTCTCTCCAGGGGGTTTGCCAACTGAGGAAACAATGACAAGAAGCGCTAAAGCGATGACAGGTGCTACGAATTTTGTAGCCATGTTCAACTTCTCAACTTCTGTTACTAAATTCACGCTTGTTGCCACAATATTTTTTTTGTTGAGTGAGATATGTGCCGGATGAAGTTCGACAGAAACTTTCCTGAAAAAGACAACCTTACTTGTTTTGGTTTGGGCCTATCCCTGCGAAATGAAAACAAGCTATGGCATTGAGCAGACAATATATACCTAGGAGTATAATTTTATTGACGGTATCTCGGACTGAAATTGGCTCTTCAACTGCTCATTTGTAAGTCCGTGACAAGGTTTGAAACAAACCAAACCTAGCTTTAACACAAGAAGTACTACATGTGTAAAACATGCAACGGAAGGTTTTGAGGGTTTTGTTTAATGTCAATAAATTAAGTAGAAATTCTGATGGCTATGGGAGCTATGGAGGTTTGATTCTTTTGTAAAAAAAAACATTGTAAAAACTGATATAACTCACAACAAATCTAATCAATCGTGCTCAGTAACGAAATCACTTGTGATTCCTCACCTTCAAACTTGGTCCTAATCGTCCTTACATTAGGATCTCCCTCGAACACAAAATTTCTGGAAAACAGTTTCACCGTGTAGTTTGTATTTCTCTCCAAACCACGCAACGAATAAGTTGTCGTTCCAGGATCGGTGATATTATCCTTTTTTATCTCATTTTCACCCTTTTGTAAGATCATTCGGTATCCTGTAATCGGACTTCCTCCATCATCAGCTGGTGCAGTCCATTGTATTGTCATAAAAGTTGCTTGAATGACTGACTTTGATGATTTTAAGGATGCTTTCCCTGGTTTCTCTACAAGGTGCCATAAAAAAAGGATCATTTTGAGCAAAAGAAAGGAAGGAGAAATTTCTTTTTGTGATAACCTCATAGTGAGTTTCGTCACAATACTTAGGATGAATGCAAGTCATTGTAATATCACAGTTTAATGAATATACATGTAGCTACCGGATAAATTTAGCCAAAAGTCAAATAAAAAGAGGAAAAAATTAATTTTTCATGGCTGAGGAAATTTCCTATGGATACTCGCATAGGAGGATGTCATCAATCTGCCTGAAGTTCAATGCTCTTTTGTAACGTGTTTAATGCTACCAAAGGGCACGGTGTCGACAGTTTACCGTAAATCTTTCTAGAAAATATGGGTGCATTTTCCACAAGAGATCAGGCTGACTATATCAGGCATAATTCCAGTATAACACCATTATACCTCACTGAGGTAACGTACGCGAAAAATATGTGGTCTTACTCTGCTAAAGAGGGGAAAATGCGAACGGAACGCTCAGATAAAGCCGTAAGATATATTTTGAAAGCTAAGCAGTGGTTAGAAAGTGAAAGAAGAGTAGATTATATGAAAGTATTATAAGTTGAACTATCGAATGAGATGAACAAGGTGAATGAGTTACCCTGTCGAGTACTTTGAAAGAAAATGTGGCTTTTACTTCTCATACACCTGAAACAGTGATAAAGAGTAAAGGCGAAAGAATATGCTGACCTTATACCTAATTTTCCTCTTATCAAAATAAAGTGATCTTTTTTTACTCACTTATCTGATTTATCGTTATCAATTTCTCATGAGATGGAATCTGTCCATTAGCAGCAATGCACTTGTAATGACCAAAATCTTGATCACCCCTAAGTGGCACTTGTATTTTGCTTTGTCTGGCTCTGACTCTCTTTATTTGACTTCCTTCAGGTTTGTACCAAGAGAGTGTTGGCGTGGGAACACCATCAGTAAGACACTTCAAAGTCACTATCTGGCCAATCCAAGACTTCTTAGATGACGTGGTGACATTTTGAATTGTGGGCGAGTCTAAGAATAAATAACAATGCAATAAGCAAATGAATAAATATTTGGTGGTCTTTCATATCAATCAGAATATTAATGAGCTTTATCATTCCACTACTGTGTCATTTTACCAAATAAGGTCCTGAGAATGGCGAAATATGCCACAGTATTACGCTTTAGAACATGACAAAAATACGTAGCAACATATTGGCCGCACTAAAAAATCCAAACTTTGATTTTTTTTTTTTCGTTTTTTAAATTTGACAGTCAAAGAAGCGAACTTTTGCGCAAGAGAGAACTCAAAGAAAACTTTACTGGTTTAGTTCAAGTTCTTTTCGTCTTTCGCGTACACCGCCTTATGCGATCGATACAATGCACAGATAAGGCCGATGGAATTCGCATACTAAAATTAAATACTAAAAACTGAAAGAAATAGTGGAATACTAAATCCCTTGTTCCATGGTTTAACATATAATACGGGCGGAAATTTTGCTCATTACTCGTATTATTTCTCACCTCTTCAGGGCTAGGAAAAATTACTTTGCAACTAGTATAGGGTGTATTTATTTTTTTTCTCCGAGTGCACACTAACGAATCCTGGAATCTGATGGGTTCTTAGCGCGGTCTGTATTTTGATATATCTGCCCACGGGCACCGCAAACACTTTCGTGAGTCGCAGAGTCATCCGTGCCTTCGTTGCCATTCTTCATAAATAAATTTCGTTTTGCCAGCTGGGCATTATTTTTAAGCAAAGACGTGGGTCACGACCTCAAGCCGATAAATAATTTATTAATCCTCTCTTTTCTCCCTCTCTCTCTCTCTCTCTCTCTTTCCCAAATCGCTTTAAATGCCAGCAAAATATTGGTTTAAAATGGAATTTTGGTAGAAAAATTGTGTCATTAAATGGGTTGAGTTGCGGCCTAAAAACTGTTTGTAATTAATTTCAGTAGTCACTACTTTAGTAGTCACAAAAACGTATCACTAAAAAAATCGAAAATGGTATACCCATTCCTATAGATAATGTTCCCTATTGCTCTTGAAGAACCCATTTCGAAAACACACTAGTGCGTGGCAGCATGGAGAAATTTAGCCGCGACTCAAATATTTCTCTTTCCTTCGCTTATGTAAATGTGACATCTTTTTTTTTTTGCAGAGTTGAATTAATGCCGTATCTCCAAAACAATTCGGCGAAAGGATAACAGTTAAACATTGCTTTTTTTTCTCTTTTTGGATTAAGCGTGGCAATTTCCAATTCTGCATAGCCAAGACTACTAGAGATGGGGAATGCGAGTTATCCAAGAAAGAAAGAATTTTATGGTGTTCCATCTTGAGCATCCATCACCGCCGCCGGTTTCATCTGTCTCTTGCTCGTAAACATACGTCCAGCTTCGCAAGAAGCTGTTATTGGGAAGAATTTGTCGTACTTTGACCTATTTCGCTGTTTTTTTGTTTTTTTTTCGGTTAAACTTTAATATAATTGAACCCTGTCCGAAAGTAATGTATCTGTGTACATTCTCATCGAGAAGAAATGCTAGTCGCCTCTCTCCCGACACCATAAGCCCGCGCTGTGCTTCGTGGAAGAGCAAAAAACAAAGAAAACATAGTTGGTAAACACACTTTTTGAACAGAAATGAAGTTCACTGAGAACTTGAACTCGAGAGAACTTCAAATATGTGACATTTAATGCCTAGAAAGCCATGTGCGAAGAAATACTGAATTCTGAATTTTTGGTCGTAATGACGGCCGCTCAAAAAAAGCTTGGCTTGAACTTTCTCTGGAGAAGAGTACGTTTCCTTACGATAAATAAGGACATTTGCCGTCAGGCGAGATTATTCATCGTGCGACTACTAGGTCTAAAGCCCATCAAACACAACTATTAATGAGTTCAACAGGGTAATTTAGTGTTATCAACTAAGTTGAAAACGTAAATTGGCCACCGTAAAGAGTTTAGAGGCTGACGTTTAGAGGCTGACTTCAAGACAAGTAATCGTTAAAATTTCATCCCGAGAATAAAAAAAACACTCCGGAAATAAATAAATTAACACCTGTTTACAAAAGTTGCCAGATTAAGCAACATAGGCTTGAATACTAAGATAAAATAGCTCATAACTTTCAATTTTTGGGAAAGGTAACATTTAGTTTCTGTTTTCAACAACAAGTAAATTCGTCAAAATTTCAAAATCTTCAGTTCCTCGCTCTTTCTAACAACTGGCTGCAAGTCCACGTGGCCTTTGACTAATACTGAGTGACTTCATCAAAAGAGTTGAGCGTTAGCGAAGGAGAACATTAATTGCCCTAGAAGTGCAAATCTGAGGTCCTGCCTTTCCAGTACTAACACAGTGGGGAAAGAATACTGCCAATCAAAAAGGAAGGTATAGCTCGAATTATTTAGTTTAGCATGTTTTTATTTCCACGACTGATTTGTAGTTTCGTTGCCGGCAATTTAAAGTTGTAGCAATCGACATTCGTCGCGTTTGGTGTACGTTTGAACTTTCACTTTAAACATGAATGCTAAATTTTTGACACTTGGTAAACCTGTGCGATTTCCTGTAGGTTGCTCTCTACACACTTGACAAAAGCAAAGCCTTTGTTTGCAGCTCATACATGACCACCAAAAAGACAAGAATTGAATTATCTTATCTCATGTTCTACGAGAATAAGATGAAAAACGGAATGTTTCCTCCAATGACTAATCGTCTACTTCAACATCTAGAGCAATCAAACTACCAAGCATTCGTGTGGACTTGCCGGACTTACTTGCACAGGAGGGTGCTTCAGCATGGCAGACGATGAAGCATGTAGTAATCCCAATGGTCTGACCTGCGTCAGTGACTCAGAAGAAAGCGATGAAGAGAGTAGCTTTGAAGAGGAACTGTAAAATAGTTGACATATGAGGCATCCATGTTCATAAGACGCTTTCAAATTGTCGTAACAGTGTTTTGCAAATTGAAACTTGTAAATTCTGTCACAATAGTTTGGATTACTTGCATAAAGATAAGCCAGTTTCCACTAGATTTCAACAGACTAATTTCACTAGCATCTTTTGCGCTCTTCAGAATTTAATTTTCCCTTATGACATTTGTCATTTGCTGCGTCACATTCTCAAAATGCAAGGGAGCCATTTTAAAATTTGGCGCTGCCGCTATAATTACCTCACGCACGGTTATTAAAGCGAGATATGATGCACTTCTCGGCCAATCAGAGTGCGTGCATCTCTATAATCACCCAAGCAATTATACTTAAAACATATATCAATGGCGAGGAGGTTTATAAGTTTCTGGTTTTGAGAGATAAAGAGTGTGTAGGATGGTTTTAAAAAAGTGGAAAAAGAATGGATTGTTTTTATACTAGATTTTAACAAGCTCCAAAGTTCAGAATTTCTAATGAAATATGATTTCCTATCATAATCCTGATTATTTCTGTAGATTAAGTTATCATCATTAATGCAAAATTTACGTGTACGATGACATGGCTCAAATCACGCAAGTAGGTCTGATATTTCTCCACAATAATCAAGAGGCGGTAAGAGAAATTACCATTTAAACTCAATTTCTCTGGTAAAGTGGCAGATATTGAATATGGCATGTTAAAGAGATTGTCACGGAATGTCGGCAACAATAGATTTGTACTTGCACAAGTGCAACCCTAATGCCAAAATGAGATCGGTCTGAGCAACAAATCCTAATGCTACAATATCGTTGCAATGGCTGAGCAAAATGGCATTTCTGGCCATTGACGTCGTTTTTGTTTGTTTGTTTGTTTGTTTTTCTCTACAGGAAATGTTATTTAAATGTGATATTATCCAAGGAAGCATGTCTGGTGTAATTTTGATGAGTGACTTCTAAATTTAGAGATTAGCATACCGTTCATGTTTGCTTTTTACCTGCTCCTGACAAAAGAGATCGAATACTTGCGCATATGCAGACACCAAAACAGTTAAGTATCTCACAGGGCGGGGAAGCATAGTGCTTGCAGGTTACACAACCTCCCAAACCAGAAACTCATGGAAATCAATTATCCAGGTACCGCATTTGTCTTTCCTTTTTCTGTCTTTAGATGAAAAAAAAGAGTGAAGGTTGTAACACTCCATAGAACAGTCCGTTACTTTTGTGTTATTTGGCAGTCGAGTACTCAGTATAAGGTGGAAAAGCCTTCGAATAATGAAATATAGAATGGATTCCCGCCCTCAAAAAGTATACCTCTTCAAACGCCACATATGCAAATATGTGCGCAAATCTAAGGCATGCAGTTTTAGTTTCAGCCCATTTCCACACCTACCGGCTGATCTCAGCTATCAGTAAAAAAATTGTTTAATTTCTCAGCTGACAGTTAACATTTTGACCAATTCCACGATTTCCATTGCGCCCCAACCAAAAGTCCTCGCACAGAATCAGAATATGCGCTAGCCTTGTGCGCTATTCAAACGGAGCTGGCTTTAAGCCATTTTCTGAGTTAAACACAGTCCAACTAAAGCAATGACTTCGTGAACAAATTGTCACGTCCTTCTGAGCAAAATAATGTGAGCAATGATTCCACCTAAATTCAGTTGTCCCAATCAATACTTGGGACCAATGCATGCATATAAAGCGGAAAAGGATTTGAGGTGGTATTCTGAACAGATTCATCAGTTTTGTATAACTGGCCCCAATAACAGGAGTCACACTGTAAAAAAAATTTCAGAAAAAAAAAATCAAGGTTAAATATACTTACAGTAAACTACAATTGTTGTGTCACTAGAAGTGACTTCCACTGAGTTATTGGCTTCACATGTATATTGTCCTGCATCTGTTCTGTTTATGTTATCGAACTTTAAAAATGCAGCTTTCTTCCCTGAACTTTCCGGTACTCCATTTCTAATCCATGCTACATCCGGCAGAGGTTTCCCAGAGGCTTCACAGGCTATGGTGACAGGGGAACCTTCAATGTAATATTTTCCTTCTAAAGAGGGGTTTATAACGGGTGCCTCTGAAAGGTAAAAGAGATAATATCATTCCTCATTCCCCATTCATCGGGCTAAGGAATTTTTGTTGCTGCACAAACAAATAGGAACAAAGCCCGTAAAGCCACACCTCATTTGGAACTTGGCCCAACAAAAGATCTTCTGAAGACATCCTCAACCCAGAGAACTAAAACTTTGATTAAAGAGAAACTATGGATTCTTCGGGATAAATAGAATACACCAGTGGCATGCTGAATGCGGCTGGTCCATTACTTAAAGTTTAAAGAAGAACTTACTCATCTCATTGATCTTTTTTTTTAATCAAACATTAGATAATCTAATTATTCATCATGATTGTTCTGCAAAGGGAGTTTGCAGAAGGGAGAGTTTTGGACGTTTCCTTCGTATTTTGAAGAATTATACCCTCAAATAAAACGTTCTTAAGCCCAAGTCAAACACTAAGAAAACGAATTACTTTCCTGCATTAAGAATGGATTTATGGAGACCACTGTTTACAATTTGTGCTAAAACTAATATTATTAAATGTTTTGCTCCTTCCCAACAGAGAGGTTATCACTCAACAATTTAAACACATCCTCGGTCTCTCTATATTTATATTCTATATATATATATATATACATCTGTCTATATTTGTAATGAAGCAGCATCATTCCATCAGAGCTATACAAACACGTTACTCCCTGAAGAAGAGAGTTACATTTCAATACAATTATGAGTAAGTGTTCCCAAAACTTGTGGCGAGATAATTTGGGTTTGTCCTTAAAACTAGGTCAAGGCGATAGCCAATATGAGACAAACAGAGGCACTTGCTAGTAAATAAATTAAAAAAACAAACGATCACATTTGTCTACATTTGTAATGTAGCAGCATCATTCCCTCAGAGCTCTACAAACACAAGGTCCAGGCTAAGTTTCGGTGAAAACGCGAAACAGGCAGCACCCACGATATTGGGTGAGAAATATTTGAGAGCAAAAGGGCGGCTTAAATTCAGGGTAAGCAGCTCCTAGCAATAATTGACACAAGATTTGAACTTGTTTAACATTAGCAAAAACCTATTTTCCAGACCATCAAGAGATGCTGATGTTAATTGATAAACTACAGGAGATGGTAGGGAAGAAGTTGCAGAGGTTTGAGTAACAATTGTAAAAAATACTTTTCTAGCCAGAGTAGCCAAGAGAGTATTAGTGAAAGGAGGAAAATCTAATTTAATGACAGAAGTAAAAACTTGATTTATGGGCCGAAATATTCAAAGTGTTGAGCACCGTAAGGCTTCGAGAATGTATCATGTCCCAAAAATAAATGAAACTGAGCTGTTGTGTGACTGACCTTAATGCTACAAAAATATCTTGATTTAAATCAAAGTTGTTCATAAATTCACTTTTTTCCTTTATTTAGAGTCACTTGACCTAAGAGCCTTAGACTGGAAAAGGCTAAAGGACCTGAAGGAAATAAATAGTCTAGCTGAGTATCCCACCAGTCACTAAAAGAGAAGGCATAAGCCAGAATGGGAGGTGAAGTTTTCTTGGTTACGCTACTCTGTTTCCAAGAGAGGAGGGAATTCTTACCGATCAAACTCTTGAAAACCTATCAAGGAACATCAAGGGCACTGTTCCAGCCACTGCCTAAACCTTGTTATTGTTGGCAATTTGATGATGAAGATCAGACAAAGAAATGAAATGCCCATTAGCAAACAAAATACTACAACTTTTTATTATTTTGTGGTTGTTGCCAGACGGATCATGGTGAACACACGAAGTCAAAACCTGCAAAACTATTGACTGTTAGCAGACAAGAGAAAACTAGGGAATGAATAGCTGTCAAACTGGTCAGACGAGAATCTAAGTCTCTAACGCACTTCCCCACAAAAGCGTCTTGTTACATAGTAGACTGCAATCTTAATGCCACAACTTTTGTCCAAACGCATTGTACATGAAAACAACAACAAGCATTTTGTTCAAGATGAAAGGAGAGAGATTGCCCATCACATCTTCTAGAGGCTTTTGGGTACTCTCTGATTTGCACATGGCTTTCCACCAATGTAAATCCAATATTTGCAAATTTTCGTTTCTCCATTTGTTTTTAATTTTTGAAATAAGACATTAAAACAATTCTTTGCAGATATATCAACACTTGCAAATGATATATGCCAGGGAGTGGAATTGACCACGTTACAAAGCTTCTCTTTACTCGGAAAGTACGGTTTCCATTTTACCGCAGAAATTCCCATTGCTTTTAAAGGATCAAGAATTGGCCTTTAAGACTTACATAACCAATTTATTGCGATTCAAGTATTCCTTAAAATATTTACAGTACTTTTCATTCAAGGGTTTCATTAGGTCTGCATGTATCTCAATCGAGAGGGTACAGAAGAACCATCTAAAAAATTTGGAAAATCTGTTACAATGATAGCAATTGTGCATGAATAAGAATTGCCTCCTTATGGTAAAACAAAACAAAATAAAAAAGAACAAGATGTGCGGTCTTTGATTTTTTCTGCAAATGAAATATGACACATGGATGGGCTTTGAGCTACATAAACCAAATGCGAATGTTGATTCCTTTTGCCCCTTACAAGCCATAATAACCTGGTATCTTTCTATCATAAAACAATTCAGAAAGAGAATTAGTGTGACAAGTATTGCATCACAGTTAAAATAATTCAACAGAACTTAGCAAAGTAATTCCAACGTATAATTAAAATATTATGATGTAGAAAGTTCCATGGTTCTGACAGAGTGCAGTACAATGAAAGAAAGAAGACTATGTAATGGCTGGTGAACGCAAACAATTTTCATTCACGAGTTGTAAAAGATCACAAACAAGCAAGGGAATGTAGTAAATAGTGAGTTTGGATTCTTCACAACAAGTGAATAAAATCACTCAAGCGAACAATGAGGTAAATTGCACATGAAAATGAGATATCACAAATGTTTTTGACTTTGAATCACAGTCAAATGACCAGGAAGTTACATGCTTAATATAACTCTTGTTTTTCTAAACTTTATGTTGTTAGGACATCCGAGATACTATACTTGAAAATGAAGGTAAAACACTCAGAAAGAAGATTAAAAATTCTGTTAAAAAAACATTAGGCTTCCATTTAATACATGAAAAGTTTTGAAAAGTTTAGGTCACATAAGCTCTCAAAAAATTTATACTCTAAATTGAAATTGAATATGTTTAGTCTCTTAGAGCTCTTTATGGAATTCAGCCAGTTTCTAAGTGGAGCAACCAAAGTCAGCAATAAAATTAAAGCTGTTGAACTGACCTCCACAAATAACAGCATCCTGTCAGAACAGCATTCCTACCTGGCCATGTTGATCATCATTGAATTATTTTCTATTTGCATGCCCAGTGTTCTTCAAAGAGCATAAAGAGCTTGGATAACAGACTTTGTTGGTTTATTGCTTTCATAACTTTAAGAAAATTTTGCTCCATTGCAAAAATCTTCTAGGTCTCAACTTGCTCCTTAGTGTCAGAAAATTGCTTGAGGAAGTCACCATTCTGTTGACTAAATTTATATCTGTAAACCTTGAAGATCATAATCCTCAGAAAGCAGCAAATGGCCCAATACCGACTTTCATTCTCTTTGGCAAGTCCCTTTAAAAGACGTGAAAAGCAATACAATTTTTTTGCACCCAATTTTGCCTGTGATTGTTAATGTAATATTTTCTTTAATTGATCTAGCAAAATTGTAAATTAAACCAGTTGGATTGTTTCTAGTTTTGACCAACCATTTTTAATTGACAGCTTTGCTAAGATAAAATCTCAGTACTCATATCAATAATAGTTATCTATGCATAAGAGGGCAGTCCAGTAGTTGGTGCCAGAAGAATAAGAAATAACCATTTGACAACTCTTTGATTTCTATCTGATGAGAAACAGCAAATTAAATGGTAGAATTATTCTCTTTTCTCATTTTAGGAGTGTGGTGTCACATGCTAAGTAAAAGTAGTACTATTGTTCTCAAAAGTCAGGTAAGCTAGACAATTTCAGCCCTGCAAATAAAAATTTGCGCAGATTTATGCTATAGATAACTTTCTCCAGATCTCAGAAATATGAGAGACATAAGTTGAATGCATTTGATTTATGATTGATTATTAATGGTTATGTCTTCAATACGTACCTGCCACAATAAGCTGAACTGTGCTTTCAATTATGTTTCCAATTCCCCTTATTTCACATCTAAATTCGGTATTGTCTCCTGGGTTGATGTTCTTGATAACCAGAGTAGCTCTTCCTTCAATTTTAACTCTTCCTTTGTAAGATAGAGGAATATCAGGATGATCTTGGACACCACGACTGTCATTAAACATCATTTTGACAAATACACCTTTTAGAAGAACACTATAGGTAATGTGCTTAATCTTATTATGTGAATCAGTGTAGTCCCACACCAGGTTGGCATCACTACCATTGTTGAAGTAGCTTGGATTAGAAGGTTCCTGGGTGAAACGCCAATCCACACCCCCTAAAATAGACAACCATAAACATAATATTCTCAGCCCTTTACATGAGTAAGGATAATATTTAAGAAGAAGGGCTAAGATAGAGTCCACAACAGAGGCACTTTTAGTGTAAGCAGTAACATTAATAAGTGAAAATATCCACTAGATTGGTATTCATAGATATCGATCAGCTTGAAATATACTTTCATTCCCAAGGAAATAAGGTTCAATAACAGTAATGTGTAACTATTTGTGCTTTATAAAAATTCTTTTTGACAAGTTTCATTTTCTTTAATTTCCAAAATGTTTGCAGTTTAGGTTAATTTCCAAAATTTAACGGTGCTACACTTCAAGAATTTTTTAATGAAGAACTTGTCATCAGGTGGAGAATGTGAAGTCAAAATGTCCACAAAAATTATATGTTAAACCATTGAATGAGGGATTTATCATCTGACCTATTAATTCCATTTTCTAGTCTTTTGGCTTCTAATTTTAAAATGTGTTTGGTCTTATCTGAGCATCCTACTCATGGCATAAGATATGCATGAAAGAAGAAAACAACAGAAAAGAAACAATTCAAGTTTTTGATGCCCAGAACAAAATTCTTGTGGGCTTAAAAGTTCATTGCTGAAAAATTAATATCTAAAAATTGGAAAAGAAATCAAAGATCACATGCATCCCTCTGTTCCTATTCTTGCCCTGTTCTAGTGTATAACCAAGGCATATTTTGCATGCTCCAATTTGCCCTAACATGGTAAAATTACATAATAGTGAATAAAAATTAACAAATATTTGCCGAAGGTGAGGTAAATATTATTCATTGACTTTCCCTTGGCATTCAGCAAATAATTGTTTAAGTATTTTTGCTCAGGTGCTTTTGAATTCTGATATAAATTCTGTAAATAAAGAGAGCATTGTGCAAAATTTGTGACAATTGTGTTGGTTACCTGTATCAAGATGAGCTGGCAAGCACTTTTAAGAGGTTTGTTTAATTGAATCAGCAAAAACTTCATCCCTTTGTTTTCAAAAGTGTTCTACTAATCTTTTAGCATCTTTGATGCTCTTTGCAATTAATTTTCTTCTACTGCATTTATCACTTCCTTGTAAATGCACATCTTTATAATCACCTATACTAACTGTATTTAATCATTGCATGTATCACATAACACAAGTTAAAACAACAACAACAGCACAAATGACAACAACAGCACAAACAACAATGCAATGATCAATCATGTCACATGTGCGTGATTTTTCCAAAAACTTTGGTGTATTAAGCTGGCATGAAAATTCCAATGTTATTTTAAAAAAGAAATCAACCACAATTTTCTATTTTCTATAATCTTGGTCAAAGAAAGGATGTCAACAATTTTCAAAACTTGTATTGAAACCACTCAACTGCACCTTCTTTAGCTTTGAATATCTATGATTAATAAGGTTTCACATAATAAGCTGATTTCTACATGCATTTTGGTTGGTTCTCTTATGAACTTATGATATATTGGAGGACAAACACAGGTGATGTCACCATTAACAATTTTTGCTTCTTTGTTACCTAAAACAAATGGATTCTGTTACTGTGGCTCTGTAGAGTTATAAATCAGTGACACACTCAACTGTGCCTAGCTTGTTCTAGGCATTCAGTAAGTAAAACATAGCACAATAGTAACCACTGCTGTAGTCTCGCTCCCTTTTTAACTCCTCTGCTACCGTCGCTTCATTTGCATTTTTCCTCTGGTCCAGTAACTGACAACTAGAACAAGCTGAGCTGCATCTTATGTGCAACTTCTTTTTCTTAACACATTCTGACATCACATGTGATCAAAGGAAGATGGAAGAAGACTATAGTAATAGTGATACATAAAAAGTGCATCGTGAAGGATAACAAGATCAGTTAATTTAAGAATCTTTAATTCCTTAAGGAGAGGCTCAGATTTTTCATCTGGTTTTGAGAAAGTTCTGATACGTATAGCTCTCTTTTAAAGAATTATTAAAGGTTTTAGAGTAGAACTATAAGTATTGCCCCAAATTGATAAAACATGGGCGAGGAAGGGGTAAATAATTGAATAATATAATTGATGTGATATATGTTTCTGTTTACATAATATCTAACTTTAGATAGTACTCCGATACCTCTTGAAACCCTCTTTCTCAATTTGTGTACATGTAAGTATGGTTTCCAATTCAAATTGGAGTCAAAAATGAGTACTAAATATTTAACTTGATTATCAGATTTAATAGATGTATTGGAGATACTAAGATTCAACTTATGAGCTATTCTTCTTTGTGGAGAATGGAATACAACAAAGCTGGTTTTTTCAATGTTCAAAGACAATTTGTTAGCATATAGCCACTGGCTTATCTTTTCTAATTCTACGTTTAAGTTGGTTTCTAGATTTAGAATGTTAGGACTATTAAGAAACAGGTTTGAATCATCACCAAAAAGGTGAAATTCTAAGATATTGGAGCATTTAGGCATATCATTTATGTATGAAAGGAAAAGAAGTGGGCCAAGCACTGACCCCTGTGGTACTCCACATGTAACAGTTTGGTAGTCAGAATTAGTACCAAACAAAGAGACAAACTGTCTTCTGTTACGTAAATAATATAGATGCAAACAAATCATTTGCAACACCTTGTATGCCATAATACTCCAACTTGTTTAATATAATTCTATGGTCAACTGTATCAAATGCTTTACATAGATCTAAGAAAATTCCACAAGAGTAGGTGCCATTATCAATTGATCTTTGTATCTTATCGGTCAAGAGAAGAAGAGCATGGGTGGTCAAATGCTTTGATCTAAAGCCATTAACTGATTATTGTGTAGAATAGAAAATTTCTCAAGATAGCTAATAATCCTATTATACATTAATTTTTCAATTACTTTATTAAATATGGAGAGTAAGGAAATAGGTCTATAGCTGGAGACTAAAAAACTGGACCCTTTTTTTGTGAATTGGAACTACCCTGACTACTTTAAATTGATCAGGCACCAAACCAGTAGAAAATGAGCGATTAAAAAGCAGCTGAAGAGGGATTAATAAAACACCTTTTAAAGTCTTAAGAAGGGAGGCTGAAATACTAAATGGGACACAAGCTTTGTTAGAACTTAGTGACATAATTATACTCTCAATCTCAGTTGAATTGGTAGGTGATAAGAAGAAACTAGAGGCCTATGCATGGTTTATCTAGATAACAATTAAATGGTAAAGTACCATTGTGTCATTAAGCATTCTGACATTCTACTTATCCACAGGACAGCAAGACAGAAACTAAATATACTTCTTATGTGAAGAACTTCTGTCAAAGAAAACTGGATTTGGTAGAATCCTTGATTTATCCTAGAAGCCAAATTTGCCCTCGCTTTTTTTCACCATCACATATTGGAAGCCTAGGACAAGCTGGTTGGTCCATACACCTTGGGAACACAAACCATTAAATGGTAGCATCTTTGTAACTTCTTAATCTTATTATAAATTATTTTTTATTCACTCGGAAGGTCTGTTTCCATTAACCAACAATAATTTTAGAGCAAGTGCATTACCAAGTTTAATATTATACTTTTCTGTGACTTCAATGAGTGGATAATAATCATACATGCAAACTAACCATGGAGTAATTTTGGGAATTGCAGGTTGTGTATTTATACTGCTGGAACAAAGTAATGACAAAAACAAGGAATAAATTAGTTGAATGAAAAGCATTTGTTAATAGCATGGGAATTAAAGTGCCAATTTGAAACATAAATTTTTGTTCATTCACATGAGCATGAACCAAATTGCAAACTGGTGGATTGTAATGCTTTCTTAGCAAAGTCAGAATCTAGAAATTGAAGTCTTTTGTACCATTTATGAGGAGATTCCACTTTAGTTCCCCAGATTGCAAATGTCAGGAGTTGGTCAAAGCATAGATTTATACTAAGATTGTGATCAGTTTGCATGAGGTGAAATCAGAGTGGTTTTCACCAATTCTCACGAAGTCCAGCTTTATCTGACATTATCTTCATAAATGAATTTAACTTATTTATACCAACAGCTGATTTCTTGTTTTAACTTTGAAATCATGATTCTACAGTTGCATACAGCCAGCAAATATTGCTGACATTCACTTTCATTCACTTTAGCAAGCCCCCACACCACAAAGGCAAAAAAGCCACACTATTTTTTTCACTGGTCAAATATTTTATCTAGGACTTGTGATTGGTCAGATGCTCATTTCTCACTTGTGAGAAAAACCATCCGACCCATCAGAATTTGTGCAGTTTACAACAAATCATTTTTTTTACTTCAAATTTAACTTGGAGTAAATCTCAGTGTGTATATGATAAGCCAACAATTATATACACACACACTTCAGTAAACCTTTAACTGTCTCTAAATGTAAAACAAAAATATGTAGTCCACGACCACTGGTGTGGGAGACCACAATCATGTGTGCACAAAGCTAAAAACTGGTCTAGTAGACAAATCATACATGTAGGTATGAGCAAATAATGCTCAAGTATCCATTCAAGTGCATTATTTAGTTTCTTTACATGATTGCTGCCTGGACGAAAAGTCACACTCAACTTAGCTAGCAGTAATTATCCTTGCTGAGGTCATTCTTTGAACCGATAATGAGTGAAAAAATTGGTAACAGCTCTGACCAATAAAGAGTGATGGATGCCAAGGAAGAGAGTTTATGTACAGGTGACAACTCTTTTCTGGGTTTGCATAGCCATCATGTTTGTAATGGACGGCCATCTGACAAAGTGGTAAGTTTTCTTATGGTTTGAAGACGCCTCACACTAATCAAGAAAATAGCGCACTTCTCAGTTTCAATGTTTAATTCTGAACGTAAATATGGTATTTTTAGCCCTGAAGAATAAAATCCTTTGCTCTTGATTTCTATCGCATCATAGCTATTCAGATCTCATTATCACGGGATTAGAATCCCAAATCATATCTAAGTTTTTAAATACAAAAACTGTTGAAAGCCACCTTGAAGTTCGGAAATCATATGGACGAACATCACGTTCAGAAATTAAGGATAGGCGTTTTCGTTGCCTAAGCTTAAAATGGCCAATGGTGAAAAACACTGTAAAATCTTTTGTACGGGAGAATAAATTTCACACTTACCTGACCCGTGAAACTTAACCAGCAAAAGAAAGAGTAGGTAAATTGCACAGGCACGGAAAGACACCATCTTATCAAACCTTTGCTGATGCTTCAGTGAGGAAGGTTGTGCCGAAAGCGAAAAGGCCCTTCTTCGTTTTGAGACTGGGACTGGGTGTTACGATCACCCTCGTGAAATTATCGGCCGTAATCGGCAAAATTCCCTAAACAACTTGGTGGATGGCGCAATTGATGGAGGAAAACTCGATTTATGCTAAACACACGAGATATTTGCATAAATTGTAGAAACTTTCCTTTCGGAGAAACGTTTCACTCAGTGCAAACTGTCTAAACTATGCGTGACAATTACAATGTGTTGAATGAGCATGACTCGATGGCACCGATATCGATCACGTGCTTATGAAGCTAAATGAAAGTCACGCAAATAAAAAGTAAATTGTAACAGGCAGTTGACAACTCCTCTTCCTTGTTTATCAACCATGAATCCTTTTCCAAGGGCTACTACATATAATAAAGGTAGGGTTCCGCTGATCTATCCCCTGTGGGGATGCACGAGAGTACTCATATTGCTGGGGCCGGAAACGGAAGTCAAGCGGATTACAAGCGAAATAAAAACACAATCAAGACGCGCCAACTTCGTCAGTACAGAACAAGAAGTGCGGGAAAATCAAATCAAATACATTTTTAAGAGAGTAATTTTCTTCAAGATTCCTTCTATCTTGAAATCAGCTGCTTCGTGAACCTTTGAACCATGTTGTTCTGAGACTTTTACTCTTGAGTCCGATGTAAAATTACCCGAGAAGCTACTGCACGAATACGAAGTGGAAACAAAAACTAGCTTTGTTATGTGTTACAGCTACGGTGTTGGCTAAGGTGAGTCTAAAGTCAGCGTGGGGCGCCTCAGATGAACTCTAGTTACGAGAGGGAATGTTAAGTGGAGGGATGCGGGGTGGAGGGGTTATATGGAGACCAAGAGGAGAGGGGGGATCCAAAAACTTCCCATTGAGGCATTCCATGAAAATTACAAATCAAGTCTACTCTTTATTTTGATTTTGGAAGACGGGTGCGTAATTCCCTTTCTATGTATCAGTTTCTTTTTTTTTTTTTTTTTGCAAAAATTGGAAAAAACGGAATAGAATGAAAAATAAAAGCACTAAAGAACTTCAATAGCTAAATTGTGGTGATTAGCCTGAAAAAAGAGGGGTTTATATATGGTTTTCAATACCCTGTTCAGCTCTGATCCAAAAGTCAATATCTACAGCACTTGCCTCGCGCACAGACTTGTTGACTGACTGGCTACCAAATCAATAATCCGGTCTAATCCAGACGTGATTTCTCACAGTATTTTTTTGTCAAAAGACAAAATCGGCATCCAGCAAGAATTTTCTGTCTATGTGTTTTTAACTTATTTAAGTGTTGGGAATATGAATGGAACAGCATATTAGCTTAAGCCA
The DNA here is from genome assembly GCF_036669915.1 of Pocillopora verrucosa. Taxonomy (NCBI): domain Eukaryota; kingdom Metazoa; phylum Cnidaria; class Anthozoa; order Scleractinia; family Pocilloporidae; genus Pocillopora; species Pocillopora verrucosa. Next base: position 11,757,012 of record NC_089319.1, on the reverse strand, counting down.
TTCAGTAAAAGTTATAATAAGCAAATTGATCATTTCCTATTCCTTTTGGCGATCTTCTTATCTTTTTGTCGGCCCTATCTTACAGGTAGAATTTCTTTCACCTTCTTTTATTGTAGTCATGAATTTGACATGGAGACAGATTTTAAAGCTGTTTCAACTGCGAAGAAAACAAACGTTATCTTATAAAAAAAGTTTTACCTTTTTATCATGATTTTCAACCCCTTATATGTTCTCATTTTCAGGTTGACTCCACATCGAATTTGCCGATTAAGAAAATATTTCTTAAATTTTAATTTAGCACGTTCAACACATCTTTCTTTAAAGGTGACTAAAGGTAGAAACAAGTAGTACTTTTCATCCTCCGCACTAAATTTGTAATCAGGTAACATATACAAACAGCACTTAGCTATTTTAGAGGCAGTACCTCATGTGCGCTCTTTCTTTTGTGAATTTTCTGTTTATTCTGTTGTTATGTAACAGTCTTCGAAGGCTTTACAACTTTATAGAAGAGTGTTAGAAAAATCTTCTAACATTTTAATATACATGAGATAAGATTTTTAACCGTTAACTGACGGCGTAACTCCTTACAGTTAGTATGTTTAAATATATCTGTATGATATAGACTACTTAAGTGTTCTATTTTTTTTTAGTGGTTGCGATCCTGTGGTGTAAAGTCTGTAATCAAGTCTGTCCTGTGGTGTAAAGTCTGTCGCGAGTCGTTGATTTAATGATAACAAGCTAGTGCTCAATCCCGAGAAATGTAAATGTATTATTCTTCCAAAAATCTCTCCTGGTGATCTTTTCGTTAGTATAAATAGTGTGCAGGTTCCAATCGTAGATCTTTTAGGTGTAACTATTGATACCTCGCTAAATTTTAGTAAACACGTTGCCAAGATTACTAAGAAAGTTGGAAAGCAGTTCGACGTTTTAGGCAGGCTAAAGAACATGCAATCAATTTCAACGAAAATTTGCCTCTTCAACTCGAACGTAATGTCTTACTTCACTTACTGTTCTGCTATTTGTCTCAATTGTAATAAGTCCGATAAACAGAAGGTGGAAAGGTTTAATGCGAGAGCTCTTCCTCTACAATATATGGTAATGATGACTACGATTTAACTTTGTCCACTCGTCGACTACAGGACATTGTTACATTGATTTTTAGAGCTGTAAACGGCATATTACCGGAATAGATAAGAGACCTGTTTGTCGTAGGAAGTAATGCGAAAAACTTAAGAGGCACCAACAAGCCCATCGTCCCACGTAAGAATACTACAACCTTTAACTTAAAATCTAAATCTTTTGTTGGTGCCAAAGTGTGGAATTCCTTACCGGGTGAACTACGGTCAACGACAATTCTTAAGGAATTTAGGAATGCTGTAAGAGAGCGACATTTGCAATGTGCAGTCTATTAAGATCTTCTGGCTGTTATAATTTTTAAGAGCTAAGATTGTTTACTTACTTAAAGTAGTTAGAAAGTTATTGATTTGTCATTTTTCAATTTTTCAATTTTTTCTAGACCGAAACGGCTCGAGGTTTTATGGAATTCTCTCGAAGTCACTTTCTGTGATTAAACTACTATCTCTAGTGATGTATGTCCTCTAAAGTGATGAGTTTCGATTCACCACGGTGCCCTGTATTTCCATACTAAAATAAATAAAGAGGAGTGGTTCCATTTCGCTATCGAATCACTGATTTCTCAAGATCCTTGAAATTTTTACTAGGTGGCATTGACCAGCACGTATCGAAATTCGGTTGGCTTTGCTACTTTTATGGATTGGTGGAAAGTTTGGTAGATTGTTGATATGCGTTCATCTCGTTTGTGAAAAATTGAAAAAACGTCTAGACTTTGAGCAAGCCAAAACTACAGTTAGGCACGATTTTTTATTGATTCATACATCCGTCAGTGTGCCTAATTAATCAATAGAGGTAAGTATTCGAATGGTGAGGCAAACATTTATAAATGTCTCGATAATGGGCGGGAATTTAAAACTTGAACACCGGAAACCGCAACGAAAGTTGATATCGAGAGCCCCTCGCTCTGACGAAGGGCTAACGCTCGGAACGTCAGCTTTTTTACCCTTTACGGTGGCCAATCTACGTTTTCAATTCAGTTGTTAACACTAAATTACCTATTTACTACTTAAGTGTTTATTTATATGTCGACAAAATATTTACATGCTAAATTAGTCTCTCTAACGAAAATAATTTCTTCAACTACAAGATAAAGATATGTAAAGTTAAAATTAACTGATGCTTATTTGGGATAGGCACCTTTTGGTTAAATTGATGCCATGTTTAGAATTGCTCTGCGCCGCAGCTGTCAGATCCTCACCATACCGACCAAAAGGTCTCAGAAGACGACGACGAGTGAGATACCTTTTCGGAAATTTTGTGGAACTCCTATCACTGTGTACTATTCGAAATACAGACCCCATTCGCGTGCCAACAACGACATGAAATAAAAGGCTGATGACCTGTCCCAGTATAAGAATAACTCAACAGAGATCCAAATTTTGTTATTATATTATGACGCTGCTGGTAAACACCATCCAAGAATGGATTCATGATGATGCAATGTTAAAAACAGTGCCAATCGGTATAGTTTAGGTTGCAAATTAACCTAAGAATTACCAGAACTTTATGAAAACGGAAATTATAATTACAACATGCATTACAGACAGAGAATTAATTCTCTAATGAAACATACATTCAGGTTTTGCAATGAGTTCAATTTTGCAGTTGGTGTTGAAATGAGACCAGTTTAAAAGTGAACCGCCAAAACTTTCAAAGAAGAAATAAAAGCACTCTTCGAATAGAAGCCGCCTCTTGACTCAGATCATTTAACGAGGACCCTGGGGGCTAATTGGAGTATTGACTGGACTTTTTATTATACAAATTCACAACTTGGTTTTTGCATAAGGACCATAGGTGACTGAGCTGATTGCATTGCAAGTAGGCAAGGATTCTTCACTACAACTCCGTTTGAGTTCGGAAGAAATTGTATCAAAGCTTACTAGAAATGAAATATCTTAGTAATCGTCGAAACCTCTGATCGTAAAAGGAGGTTATATGACAAAAAAAGGCACAGGCATACTCTTCGTCGCATATCCGAAGCAATCGCGCCAGCCCATGCGTAGGCCATGACTTCATCAGTTTAACCACTGTCAAATGTTACCCTCGTTAAATACAAAGTCTACTACTACTACTTCTAGACCTTCTGTCACCGTCTATTCGACTCAGAAGAAGATAATTTGCCTTCCAAGAAGGTCCTAGAAGGAGACTGCGTAGAACGAACAGGACTCGCAGAAGTCAAGTTTGCGGTGGCAACAAGCAGTAAAAACACGACAGCCAAATGTCTGCTAACGAGGGTTGGTTGCTACAATATAAGGAAACAGAGAAAAGGATATGTGAATAATTTTTTCTTAATCTGAGGAAAAAACGAAAAAAATGCCCGAGATTAATTTTTGATAGCACTTCTTGTCAATATGGTGAGGCGCTTTTTAAAATACGTCCATTTTTTCCCCCAGTCACTTAAAATGTAACTCTGTTTGTACTGAAAGCCTTAAATTGCGAAACTATCGTGGAGTATACTTTTAATAGGATTTTTTTCGGACAATTTCCAAACATGAAGCAGAAAAGATTTTTTCAATATCATTCAGGGAAGCCTGAACGTATACCCTGAACAGGTTAAATTAAGAATAGGTTTCTGAAAACTCTTGATATATTCCTGTAGTACGGAGGTGGAGTGTTTGAAATGTGACCTGACAATCTCCCGGCCCTTTTTGCTTACTTACATCAAGCATGATTCTTGTCCTCTATGTTCCACTTTGTTGCGTTTCTGACTTGTCTCTCCTAATGTTCGTCTGTTTTTAACTGGAGCTGATGTACACTGAAGCTAAGCTGGGCTTTGCTCCCTTTTATGCTGTTCTCAGTGCTATGCATATGCATTGTTAATAGATTTTGCCATTTCAGCGAGAGTTACACTTTGTACTCTGTGGTTATTTCTAACTTCCTTAGTGCTCCAGATCCTCATCGCGCATGGGAATGCCAGTAATGTATAGTGAAATTAGCTATTTGTTGCACTTTACGTAAAAGTATCTCAAGTCTTCAAATTATATAAACAGTACAGTTTTCCCAGCTGTGGTTTGCGGTTGATACCGATACTTGCATATGTAGACATAAAGACTTGCTGCTTTACTGCGGAATTTGAGTTCTGTATTTTATTACTATTTTTGAGGGCTGCTTCACAGCTTCAGCAAAATTGCACCTCCGGTAATGATGTTTTTTTTACATGGAAATTGATTATTAATTTTTGTACTGTATTTTTAACTCGTACTTCTTGAAATATATTAAGACGTCCACGACTATTTTTAGCTCATTTTCAGTTTTAACGGTTGGCCGGTCTTAAACCCAAACTTACTCATTTTCTAATGTGTTTGTTTAATCCCTCTTTTCTTCAAACAAACTACCTTTCAACAATTAACAACGAAAATTGCATTCCCAGAACTGCGCAATGAATGCACTGAAACTGTTTAAAACGTTGACAAACTGCTTACCAGCAGGAAGTCTGTGCTGTATTTCCGTGTTTTGATATTGTCACACTAATTATTTTACGTTGTTATAAACAGGTGTCTTGTCTCATAGTTGATACTATGAATGCACCGCGTCGCGTTTCACATTTCTAATTTAACGTGCTAATTCTTACTCAGCATTGAGAATCCGATAAAATAACAGTCTTGTTTTAATATCTAAGTGCATGGAGACTCTGGATGGAATTCATTGTTCACAATAGTCTACTCTCAGTTTTGAAATATTGCTGAAATTTCATCATGCAGCCTTCAAATTATAAAAATTTTCGTTTATTTCTTGAAAGACTATCTGGTGTGTATAATTTTGCACCCATGGTTTTATGCAAAGTGAACGCAAATCTCTCCACGCGATGTTTATTCATCTACATATTAAGTGCCTTGATCGATGCCTTAATCATTGCCAACACATGATGTAGGGGAGATTTCAGGCTTTTAATCTTGAGTCTTAGCAGTCAATAAACATTTATCGTCAAAGCCAGTTTGCCAACACCCAGGTTTCACAAATCAAGCCCATTTCAAACCACCAAGTTGGCTGTTTGAAAAATGTCAGTACTCTTAGGAATGTTTATTTTCATTTATCAAACAAGGAAGTACTCATACGAAGTCTTGTAATTGAAAGTACGTGTCAGCTAAAACATCAGTAACATGATAATAATGCAAGTATTAGACAAGAAAACAAAGCAGAAATACTGTATAACAGCAATGGATGTTTTAACAATACCTATAGCTTCCTTCGGTGAGGGTGCAAGAGACCTAATATATCTTCATTCTGTCACACAGTTGTAATAAACCAAAGCTTACAAACGATGAATATCATTGCAAAATAACGTGCCGCCAAAAAGCTATAAGGTCCAGCTTCCATTATCGTCTAAGACATCCGGCAGGAAGCTGATGGTCAACATGTTGACTGTTCGCTAAAACATATAGATGTTCGAAGACATTTGATTCCAAATTGATGGTGCATGGCATGTAGTCACGCAAGATGTACAAATGTTTTCCGGAGGAAATAAAAGGTGCATCACTCCATCACCCAGAGACAAGAGGAGCACGTACTGATTTGAAATAAAGTAGAATCGTATAATTTCCACTTTTTTCATATAAAACGCGACACCTTAAAAGCGTTTTTACTTCATTTGAGGGATTACAGAGCAAAAGTAGAGAAAAAAGGATAAATCAGGACAAATCTGTGTGAAATCAAAATTCCAAACTTCTTGTACCATGAACTACTTTGGAGTCTCTTGTAAGAACTCCTCTCAGCAGGTGGCAGCTGAATTTGAAGGAAAACAACGTTAGCATTTGTGGTTTATCGCGTTTACCTGCACTTTTCGAGAGTGTTCTGGCGTAGTTTTTTTTAACAGCATCTCCCAATAGTCTAATTTACGGTTAGGTGTTTGAACAGAACAGAACTGAGGTTGAGTTTGACGGGAAACTACCATGCATAATAGGGTGATACATTGGGTATATCTACATGATATGATGACATGATTAAGTTTTAAAAGCTTTATACTGGGAGTTTTACATCGTTCAAATGAGTCCATCAAATTCAGAAATAGTAGCATTCTCAGTATAACTCTTGATTACGGGTATACAAATGTTCATAAATTTAACCAGCTAGAGAACCTCAATTTTTTTTAATTGTTTGGAATGAATCACTGATTTTTTCGCGATCGTAAATTCAGGATATGTGGTCAATGATTTATTGCCTTCAAAATTTTCACAGAGAAAATCTTCATTTCTCGGAAATGGAGCGATCCAATAGCATTTCGCGGACGTGCATATTGTTGCATTTCACGGTTGTAATATACGAAACCAAAATATCCATGAAATATCCTGAACAAAGTCAACACACACGATATTTACTTCTTTGTTCACTTTATTTAACCTCATTTCACGAAGCAAATGCATTTGTTTCAATGTTTCTACCTTTGGACTCAAACGTCCTGAAGCTTATTGCTCCAACCATCAATAATTACATAATGTAAAGTTACAATTTAAAGACCAAATTACCGACAAAGCAATGATATCTCCCACCTAAAAAATTTAACTTCTATTTCGATACGTTCGAACTTGAACGTTGTCTTAACATAACCAGTTCTTAACTTGATCCATAACAGGAGGTCAGGTCTACGACTAGATCTCTAACATTGGCTTCCTAATAATAATAATAATTCAATGGTTAATTAAAAATAATAATTAATGGTTTATTAACGTAAAAAGAGCCAGATTTCCTCGTGGAATTTTAGTAGACCCTACATTTATATTCGTAACAATACACGTAGTTTACGTAGTGCTGTGTTCGGCAAGTATACCCGAACCACCACCACCTGTAACAATAGCGGACAGAATAGCATGTATGAGAGTAAACCCTATGATGCAACTGCCAGTATCCACCAACCCTACTGCAACAAGACCTGTCGGAGTAGCTCAAATAGCCTTTTCCACCTGGACACACTCTGTAGGTGTAAATTGGCGAGTACACCCATCGACGACTTCGAGGTTTTGCTCCTGTTGAAAAGGGAAACGGCGTTTTTCAAATCATAGAGAGACTTTGATAGTTTTCGTGTGGGGAAGTGTTTCTGAGCATTTCGTATTACATCTCATAAATTTTGATATTTGAGGAGAAAAGCGATACTTCGGCTCGCTATGCATTGTATTTGGGGCTTAATCTATAGAGTATGAAAAAGGGCTCTTCATAACGGGAAACTTGTGGCTCAAGTTAAGGAGTGGAGTTTTTGGGAAGGGAGGGTGGGGGGCAGTATTTGACTTACGCAGAATGGGGCAGCTGAGAGATGATCTCGCTAAAAATGGTTAGTACAACTGCGTCGTCTTTAACTACACCTCTTACCATCTGTTTCAGTCTCTTCGGATGTAGATGCGTTCTCCATGGTGTGGACTCGATATATCGGGTAGTCTGGACAGAAGTTTTTTAACTCTTCGCTCAGACTGGATCGATTGGTTATCTCACTGTCCACAGCCCACTTGCTGTCAATGGTAGTGGTCTCGTCACTAGAGTTTTTCTGCCAGAAAAAGGTTATTTCCCTCAGTTTACATTGTTATAATCAGTATTCTTATAGCCGGGCCTTACATGAAATCTACATGAGCGATATAAAATAGAGCATACAGCAAAGGAATTGGAAGACTTGAGGCGTCAATCCTCACGGAAACTCACATTCTTTAAGCTGGCTTTCGAAACATATGTTTCTTGATGTATATCTTCGTTATCGTTTACTTTTAAGGGAACCGTTTCCGATGAGGATAACTGGGTTTTCACTGAACGGTCTTCAAGAAAATAACCAAACAGATTCCCAAATATGCAACATTGAGTGCTCGTAAAGTAGCTTACGTGTCCTTACCTCGGCGTGGTCAAGGTCATTTTCGAGCTTCTTTGGCGAAGGCAACTCGCGGGAAAGAGGAAGAAGATAGCAGATCTTTTTGTCTGGTAACATCAGCATACTCATATTCTGTGTTTAACGCAGACGAGAACGAAGTGAGTTTCAATCACTGAAAGCGGAAATACTTTACGCAGCATTAAGGCGTGAATGTCCTTTGTTCCGGTTCCGCCGTTAAAGTTGTGTTTACAAAATAGCGTTTTTATGATGCATATTTTGTTCCAACGGAAGCTTAAAAACAACTAACCAAATTCACTTTACTTCACTCGAACCGTTCTTAACAGGATACACAGACCGTCACGGAATGGTGACGTTTAAGTCAAACAAGAGACAAGTTTTCTTTAAGAATGTCCAAGTAAGGACGTAAGATATTCTAAAATGTGAAAAAGTGTCCGAATATCTACTTATGTGGTATACTCTTTGAACACTCCTAAAGGTATTGAATTAAACCACGCATACAAAGTTATCCGAGCCTTACTTTTTGAGTTTGATTAAAATGTTAAAGATTTTTTAGGAAAAATAACCCCTACGATGACTAGTAAAGAATAAACTTACGGCTTTATCGTGTAGAGGACACGTCATAGTACACCTCACAATAGAACATCGCCTATTAGCCAATTGTTTCCATTGTCTTCCTCATTCCGGCTTTTGCCTTTTTTTGTTCTCTAATGTTTTACGGCAACTGTGTCTTCTGTTCTAAGTAAGAGACAAACTTACCGCCTTGAAGTCGTGCAATATATTGCTTCCATCCACGTCATTATGAGCAGGAACTTTAAACAATTCAGTTTGTTTATTTGTGTCCACCTGGATTTTCTCGGTGTACTGAGTTCCAGACTCTTTGAATTGGACGTCATAATCAACAACCTGAGATATGCGGTGATGGAAATATCAGTATAAATTATTATGTCTCTCGTAGTACTTGCACAACATCGTGTTGACTAATGTAACATTTTTGCACACTTTATCGCGTACGGAAATAACCATGATTAGAAGGCCGTTATTTGTCGAGAAAACTGTTAGCTCGCTTTGTAAAATAAATTCTAAGTACTTACCTTGTTAGCGGTGGAATCTGTAGCTGATATTAAGGTTGTCGATGCACAAAGCAACAGCAAAATGAGGGCCAAATGATCCCTGATGAGGGTTGGTTGCTAAAACCAAAAATAGAATGCAAATATTAGGGGTTTTCTTTGTACACAAGACAAAATGAAATTGATTCCGATGGATTTGCAACGACTGCTCAATTTTCAGTTTGTTCGAAGCTTGAAATTTACTGTTAGTGTCTCTACTTGCAGAAAGGTGTCTCCACTGAAGGTTTTAAGTTTATCATAGCCCATAAACAACTTTCTATCATTAGATAATATTCAGTATTCCTTCTTCAAGAGCACAAACTAATCAAGGTAAAAAAGAGCAAATATGTTGGAACTTATTAAGTTGAGGTACAAACTTCTGAGTATGCCCAATTTGTGTTTAAAGGGGTAAATTTCTACAGAAACTGCGGTGCTGCGTCGGTTGGAGAGTATAACTGAGTAATTAAGTATTACCAACTTAGTTCATAACGTAAATTGGCCACCGTTGAGAGTTTAGAAGCTGAAGTTTCGAGCGTTAGCCCTTCGTCAGAGCGAATTCGTGTTTGCTGACTTACCTGTAACATGCTGTCTCCTTTGCTTCGGTTTCTTCTTGGTTCTCTTGTTGTTGTTGTTATCTTCTTGACTGTAGCTGATCTACACTGCAGCTTTGGTAAGCTTTGCTTCATTTTATACTCTTCTAAATGTTATTCATATGCATTATTAATGTCCTTGGACGTTGCCGTTTCAGCGACAGTTACTTCCTAGAGTTTAATTTTAGATTTTCTGGAAAATCGCATTTTCTAGGAAACACAGACGTAGACATGCTACTTCTCTGCACAGCAGAGAACTGTTTGCCAGAACTGAGGTTAGGATTTGTTGGCAAACTCGAGTACTGCATCGTCATTCAAATGTTAGCAGTTGCAAGCATCATATTTGCACGAATACACCCTGCTTCCATCTCAAATCTTAGTAACTCGCTGGGATATGTGTGTTGAACTTCCTTCCTGGTTTCATGTTTTTGTTTTTCTTCCGTGTCAGCAAAACTGGATATACTTTGACTCTTGGCAGAATGTTTTTCTTTTAGTGCCGTATCAGTACAGCATGTAAATTGGATCTCCTTTTTTAATTCAAATCACGCGATGGAATATTTAATCGTCCGTGACTGGCGCAAATCCATCAGCGGAGTTATGAAGGCAAGAAAGCTGACCAGAACTAGTTGGAAGGTGCCGAGGAGTCCTTAAAAAAAAAGCTGAAAAATGGAAGACTAGAAATCGTTTCAAACTGATAGAAAAGTGTAGCAATAAATAGGCAGAAAAGAAGTGTACGAGTTCTCATTTTGGGACTGAGGACGTTAAATGTGTTTTCTATAAGGATGTACTTTGAGACCAGCTCTCCTGCTGGGTTTTCTTGTGTTGATGTTGCAAACAGTCGCAACCCATTTTGTGTACGATGATAAAGTGTTTGTTTAAATCAAGTAACGGCTGAAAGCGACTGAACACCCTGGTTAAGGTAAATAGTAGACATGCGTTGAGTAACAACCGTCAATATTAAAACGGCATTAAACAAGCACGCACTATTGATCATTCCTATAAACATCTTCCTATAAAAAGTGATCTGAAAAGCGTGATGCGTTTTTGTCTCTCTTCACTTAAAGAACTTGTTTTCATTTTATCGTGTCTGAAAAATGTAGCTCGACATTCAACAACATATTTTTTGAAGCTGCTTTGCTAATTTACCGTATAATTCTGGATTTGCATTTCAAAATTGATGTTTATCGAAATATCCGATCGTCCGTATATGTTGGAAGCCAGTTCTCAGTTTCCATAGCTCTTCAGCATATACGTACTACTCACTTTAAAAAAAAACAGGTTGCCTAGACTGCCTCAGCCTTAATTTACTGCTTAAAATCGCAAGTTGTGCCAGCTATGAATGTGCTGCAACTGGTTGCAACATCTACAAGCCGACATCTATACCCAGCATTCTTCCGTTTTACATAAGTTTTTCCAGATATCTTTACAAAATGAAATTATCTGCGTCCTCCACAACACGCTACAAGTTACGCTACAACGTGGATAACGTGTTTGTATTTTATCTTCTTGTTCCTATCTTATTTCACTAAGGAGTTTATGCCAAGTGAACACAAATACTAACTTGAATGGTTTTTTTTATAACTCTTAAGTGGCCCCGCAGGATATGCAAATAAGCCTAGGCCATTAAATTTAATTGGCATCCCAGATATCAGCACCTGTGTTTAAAAAGCAGGGACAGATATATAAATGGTCAAAGTTTTCCTCAACGAGAAAGTTTTAAAGGGATAAATGTTAATTGTAGACCGAGGTATAAATCAAGTCTGAAATAGGCCTGTACCATGAGGGATGTTTGATGTCCGCTAATTACAGGCTGTCATGGAAGTGTTATCATTCCAAGTGAGTGTCTGCTAAAACAGGAAGACGTGAAAATAGCATCATATGTAAAGGTCTACGGAAGCGCTTCAAAATACCTGAGAAGCCGGAGGGATGATTTATTTCTCAGTTATATCAAAATGGACTTTCCAAAAGGAAGGAAGTTCCATAAGTCCAACTGAGTGTGCGATTATACAAAAAGCCCTGTAAGTGGAATAGCGCGAAATTTTGAGATAGAAAAAAGTAGAGACATATTTTAGAAGTGTGGTTTTTTAAAGTGAGTGACACGTATATGCTGAAGAGCTATGGAAACTGAGAACTGGCTTCCAACATACACGGACGATTGGATATTCCAATAAACATCAATTTTGAAATGCAAATCCAGAATTATGCGGTAAATTAGCGAAGCAGCTTCAAAAAGATGTGTTGTTGAAAGTCGAGCTACATTTTTCAGAAACGATAAAACGAAAACAAGTTCTTTAAGTGAAGAGAGACAAAAACGCATCACGCTTTTCAGATCACTTTTTATAGGAAGATGTTTATAGGAATAATCAATAGTGCGTGCCTGTTTAATGCCGTTTTAATATTGACGGTTGCTACTCAGCGCACGTCTACTATTTACCTTAACCAAAGTGTTCAGTCCCTTTCAGCTGTTAAGTGCTAACAACCAACATTTTATCATAATACACTAAATGCGTTGCAACTGTTTGCAACATCAACACAACAAAACCCAGCAGGAGAGCTGGTCTCAAAGGACTTCCCAATAAAAAACATATATAACGTGCTGAGTCCCAAACTGAGAACTCATGTACTTCTTTTTTGCCTATTTTTTTGCATTTGCAACAGTTTTCTATCAGTTTAAAATGATTTCTAGTCGTCAATTTGTGAGCTCTTTTTAAAGGACTCCTTGGCACCTTCCAACTATTTCTGGTTAGCCCTCTTGTCTCCATAACTCCGCTAATGGGTTTGCGCCCGTTACAGTCGATTGGATATTCCAAAGCATGATTTGAATTAAAAAAGCAGAGTCAAATTATATGCTGCATTGGCACGGCACTTAAAGAAAAACATTCTGCTAAGAGTCAAAGTATATCCAGTTTTGCTGACACGGAAGAAAAACAAAAACATGAAACCAGGAAGGAAGTTCAACACACATATCCCAGCGAGTTACCAAGATTTGAGATGGATGCTGGGTGTGTTTGTGCAAATATGATGCTCACAACTGCTAAAATTTGAATGACGATACAGTATTCGAGTTTGTCAATTAATCCTAGCCTCAGTCCTGGCAGACAGTTCTCTTCCGTGCAGAGAAATAGCATGTCTACGTCTGTGTTTCCTAGAAGATGCGATTTTCCAGAAAATCTAAAATTAAACTCTAAGAAGTAACTGTCGCTGAAACGGCAACGTCCAAGGATATTAATAATGCATATGAATAAGATTTAGAAGAGTATAAAATCAAGCAAAGCTTACCAAAGCTGCAGTGTAGATCATTCACAGTCAAGAAGATAACAACAACAGAAAGAGAACCAAGAAGAAACCGAAGAAAAGGAGACAACATGTTACAGGTAAGTCAGCAAACACGAATTCGCTCTGACGAAGGGCTAACGCTCGAAACGTCAGCTTCTAAATTCTCTTTACGTTATGAACTTAGTTTTCTGAATTACCCCGTTATACTTTCCAACCAACGCGGCACCACAGTTTCTGTAGAAATTTACCCCTTTAAACACAAATTGGGCATACTCAGACGTTTTTACCTTAACTTAATAAGTTCCAACATATTTGCTCTTTTTTACCTTGATTGGTTTGTACTCTTGGAGAAGGAATACTGAATGTGATCTAATTATAGAAAGTTGTTTATCGGCTATGATGAACTGAAAACCTTTAGTAGAGACACCTTTCTGAAAGTAGAGACACTAACAGTAAATTTCAAGCTTCGAACAAACTAAAAATTGAGCAGTCGTTGCAAATCCGTCGGAATCAATTTCATTTTGTCTTGTGTACAAAGAAAACCCCTAATATTTGCATTCTATTTTTGGTTTTAGCAACCAACCCTCATTAGGGATCATTTGGCCCTCATTTTGCTGTTGCTTTGTGCATCGACAACCTTAATATCAGCTACAGATTCCACCGCTAACAAAGTAAGTACTTGGAATTTATTTTATAAAACGGGCTAACAGCCCTCTCATCATGGTTATTTCCGTACGCGATGAAGTGTGCAAAAATGTTCCATTAGTCAACACGATGTTGTGCAAGCACTACGAGAGACATAATAATTTATACTGATATTTCCATCACTGCATATTTCAGGTTGTTGATTATGACGTCCAATTCAAAGAGTCTGGAACTCAGTACACCGAGAAAATCCAGGTGGACACAAATAAACAAACTGAATTGTTTAGAGTTCCTGCTCATAATGACGTGGATGGAAGCAATATATTGCACGACTTCAAGGCGGTAAGTTTGTCTCTTACGTAGAGTAGAAGACACAGTTGTCGTAAAACATTAGAGAACAAAAAAGGACAAAAGAATGAGGAAGACAATGGAAACGATTGGCTCATAGGCGGTGTTCTATCGTGAGGTGTACTATGACGTGTCCTCTACACGTCATCATTCTGTGACGGTTCGTGTATCCTGCTAATAAACAGTTCAAGAAAAATAAAGTGAATTTGGTTAGTTGTTTTGAAGTTCTTGTTGGAACAACATATGTATCATAAAAACGCTATTTTGCAAACACAACTTTAACGGCGGAACCGGAAAAAAGGACATTCACGCCTTAATGCTGCGTAAAGTATTTCCGCTTTCAGTGATTGAAACTCACTTCGTTCTCGTCTGCGTTAAACACAGAATATGAGTATGCTGATGTTACCAGACAAAAAGATCTGCTATCTTCTTCCTCTTTCCCGCGAGTTGCCTTCGCCAAAGAAGCTCGAAAATGACCTTGACCACGCCGAGGTAAGGACACGTAAGCTACTTTATGAGCACTCACTGTTGCATATTTTGGAATCTGTAGGGTTATTTTTTTTACGGACCATTCAATGAAAAACCAGTTATCCTCATCGGAAACGGTTCCCTTAAAAGTAAACGATAACGAAGATATATATCTAGAAACATATGTTTCGATAGCCAGCTTAAAGAATGTGAGTTTCCGCGAGGCTTGAAGCCTCAAGTCTTCCAATTCCTTTGCTGTATGTTCTATTTTATATCGCTCATGTAGATAGCGTCGGCAGATTTTATGTGAGGCTCGGCTGTAAGAAGACTGATTATAGTAACGTAAACTGATCGCATGAGGGAAATAACCTTTGTCTGACAGAAAAACTCTAGTGATGAGACTACCACCATTGACAGCAAGTGGGCTGTGGACAGTGAGATAACAAATCGATCCAGTCTGAGCGAAGAGTTAAAAAACTTCTGTCCAGACTACCCGATATATCGAGTCCACACCATGGAGAACGCATCTGCATCCGAAGAGACTGAAGAAGATGGTAAGAGGTGTAGTTAAAAACGACGCAATTGTACTAACCATTTTTAGCGAGATCCTCTCTCAGCTGCCCCATTCTGCGTAAGTCACATACTACCCCCCATCCTCCCTTCCCAAAAATTCCACTCCTTAACTTGTTTCCCGCGATGAAGAACCCTTTTTCATACTCTGTAGATTAAGCCCCAAATACAATGCATAGCGAGCCGAAGTATCGCTTTTTTCTTCAAAAATCAAAATTTACGAGATGTGATACGAAATGCTCACAAACACTTTCCTATACAAAAACTATCGAAGTCCCTCCATGATTTAAAACGATGATAAAATAATCCTAAACGCCATTTCCCTTTTCAACAGGAGCAAAACCTCGGAGTCGCCGATGGGTGTACTCACCAATTTACTACTCCAGAGTGTGTCCAGGTGGAAAAGGCTATTTGAGCTACTCCGACAGGTCTTGTTGCAGAAGAGTTGGTGGATACTGGCAGTTGCGTTATAGGGTTTACTCTCATACATGCTATTCTGTCCGCTATTGTTACAGGTGGTGGTGGTTCGGGTGTACTTGCCGAACACGGCACTACGTAAACTACGTGTATTGTTACGAATATAAATGTATGGTCTACTAAAACTCCACGAGGAAATCTGGCTCTTTTTACGTTAATAAACCATTGAAAATTAGGAAGCCAATGTTAGAGATCTAGTCGTAGACCTGACCTTCTGTTATGGATCAAGTTAAGAATTGGTTATATTCAGACAATGCTCAAGTTAGAACTTATCGAAATAAAAGTTAAATTTTTTAGGTGAGAGATAGCATTGCTTTGTCGGCAATTTGGTCTTTAAATAGTAACTTTACATTATGTAATTATTGATGGTTGGAGCAATAAGCTCCAGGATGTTTGAGTCAAAATGAAGAAACATTGAAACAAATGCATGTACTTCGTGAAATGAGGTTAAATAAAGTAAACAAATAAGTAAATATCGTGTGTGTTGACTTTGTTCATGATATTTCATGGACATTTTGGTTTTGTACTTTACAGCTATGAAATATAACAATATGCACGTCCGCGAAATGCTGCTGGATCGCCCCATTTTTAAGAAATAAACATTTTCTCTCTGAATATTTATTTTGAAGGCAATAAATCAAGACCCCATATTCTGAATTTACGATCGCAAAAAAATCAGCGACTCATTCAAAGCAATTCAAAGACAATAAACCTTTTTTTGGCGCAAATATATTTGTCCGGGGACATTATTTGTTCCGAGATGCGAAAACTGTAAGCTTTGAGGAAAAGTATTTGATGGATTTGATGGAAGGTTATCCACCATCATAAATTATTGCTGGGGTAGAATACTAAGCATGTACAACGACTGTGCCTCAGGAGATTTCGAAATAACTCGAAAAACGTTTGTTGTCGCTCCCTCATAAAGTAGTTACCTTGCTTTCAGCGAGGAAAGGGGAAAGTTGACTGTTAAATTTAACGTGTTAATTGTGTCTCTGAAAGCTGGGGTTTATTAATGTGCGAGACTAGCCAATAAGATTTACTTCCTTTAATGGAGTTGTTTATCTGAAATAATTATCGAATGCGTAATTAGTGAAAGGTTATATGCTTCTGTTGCCATTTAATTTCAAAAAATTATATATAATATAGTGGTTTGGTTTTATGTTATTACATTTATTATTTATTCCATTCTCAACTACAAATAATAACAAAGGAAAAATAAATGAAGGAAGATGTTATTCAGTGAATGACACAGGTATGCTCGGATAAAAAGAACTCCGACTGCTCTCAATAGGAGTCACTACAAGAAGCATCTAGTCGCATCCCAATTGTCCCAAGTATCTGCAATACATGACCAAATCTAGTATGAATTCCGTTTTCTCTGTGGTAAATGAAAAAAGCTTACTCATCCTTGTTTTTATTTCACTACTCACAGCCCCTGTGGCATGCTGATTTTTAAACTTGTTCGGAAACTTTCTATGTAGCTATGCTTTATAAGTAATGCTGTTTCAATTCTCAGCGTATTTGTAGATGCTGTTAATAAACCATGAAAAATTAGGAAGCCAGTTTTACAGATCTAACGATAGACAAGGTTCTAATATATAGATTTAGGCAAGCCTAAAAGCGGAACTCGCATTTTTTTTCCCGCACGTCTCTTCAACTAAACTAAAGCCCCTACTATGGATAAAGTGCGTGGTAATATTTATGGATTTTCATTCGCAACTTCTCCGTGTCCGTGTGGAGGACTGATTATAAGATAGTGCCCGTGGTACAGTTGGCCGCGCATGCTAAAAGTAGCACCTTGTACGCTCGGTCATCCGGTCGTACGGTCGTACATCCAAATTTTTTCGGCTTGATGGGTTACTACCATTTTGTATAATTATGGGGCTACACTCTGCGAGCTCCACTATAACAATAAAATAGGTAAATTGGTAAATTTCGTATGTTGACTTTGTTCAAAGATATTTTGGTTTCGTATATTAAAAATATGCATATTTATGATTCCCTCCAAATCGATGACTTTTCAGCTTTGACCTATGCTTAAAATGTTTAAAGAAAGCGAAAAACTAACGTTCCAATCGAATATATGAACATCCTAAAAGTGTTCAAGGTACTCCCCCAACAAAAGAATGAACGAGAAAATTCTAAAAGAGCCCGAGAAGCTAACGAAACAAACCAATGAAAGTGAATCCTAAAAGTGTGTGAGATACTGACTTAACAATAACCGATCAAATAGCAATTCTATATGAAAAGTAATTCACATTTGATGTAGGCAAAGCTCCAAGAAAGACCGGTTTGACAAATGAAAACGTTTCATTCCGTCGCAACATATATTTCTAAAAAACCAAAATGAAAAAAAAAAATTAATCAACAACCACGAGATGTGGGCTTATTTGCTCAGGACATTTGGTAACAAGGAAGCATATGACTGGCATCGTATGTTTTGTTTTGCAACTGATCGTCATCACCAGAAAGTGTTTTTACTGTATCCTTGCATCATTTGTTGAACATGAAAAAAAGTTTGGTGCGTGGACATTTTTCTCCATAAGATGGTGTTTTCTGATGAATTCGCTTCGTGAGCGAAACTCGAGTTATGTCTGATATAACAACTAAACAACGCAAAAAGTATTGAGTTGCTCTAGCCGCTTAAATTTATGGAAATTTGTATACCCGTAATCAAGAGAAGAACTGAGAATGCTACAATATCTGAATTTGATAGACTCATTTGCACGATGTAAAACTCCCAGTATTGAGCTTTTAAAACTTAATCATGTCATCATATCATGTACATATAAACATTGTATCACGCTATCATGCATAGTAGTTTCCCGTCAACCTCAATCTCAGTCAGTTCTGTTCTGTTCAAATACCTAACTGTAAATTAGACTATTGGGAGACGCTATTTAAAAAAGCTATATTAAAACACTCTCGAACAGTGGAGGTAAACACGATAAACCACAAACGCTAACGTTGTTTTCCTTCAAATTTAGCTGCCACCTCCTGAGAGGAGTTCTTACAAGAGACTCCAAAGTAGTTCATGGTACAAGAAGTTTAGAATTTTGATTTCACACAGATTTGTCTTGATTTATCCTTCCTTCTCTACTTTTGCTCAGTAATCCCTCAAATGAAGAAAAAACATTTTTAATGTGTCGCGTTTTATAAAAAAAGTAGAAATTATGTGATTCTACTTTATTTCAAACCAGCACGTGCTCCTCTTGTCTCTGGGTGACGGAGTGATGCACCTTTTTTCCTCCGTAAAAACATTTGCACACCTTGCGTGCCTACATGTCATGCACGATCAATTTGAAATCAAATGTCATCAAACATCCATATGTTTCAGCGAACAGTTAACATGTTGACCATCAGCTTCCTGCCGGATGTCTTAGACATGGGACTTACCTTGCCTTCAGCGATAATGGAAGCTGGACCTCATAGCTTTTTGGCGGCACATTACTTCACAATAATATTCATTGTTTTTTATCTTTGGTTTATTACAACTGTGTGACGGAATGAAGATATATTAGATCTCTTGCACCTTCACTGAAGGAAGCTATAGGTATTGTTAAAACATCCATTGCTGTTATACAGTATTTCTGCTTTGTTTTCTTGTCTAATGCTTACATTATTCTCATGTTATTGATGTTTTAGCTGACACGTACCTTCAATTACAAGACTTCCGTCTAAGCCCTTCCTTGTTTGATACATGATCACAAACATTCCTGAGGGTACTGACATTTTTCAAACACCCAACCTAGGTTGTTTGAAATGGGCTTGATTTGTGAAACTTGGGTGTTGACGAACTGACTTTGACGATGAATGTTTATTGACTGCTAAGACTCAGGAGTTAAAGCCTGAAATCTTCCATACATCATGTGTTGGCAATGATTAAGGCATCGATTAAGGCACTTAATATGTAGATGAATAAACATCGCATGGAGAGATATGTGTGCACTTTGCATAAAACCATGGGTGCAAAAAATACACACACCAGATAGTCTTTCAAGAAGTAAAAGAAAATTTTCATAATTTGAAGACCGCATCATGAAATTTCAGCAACATTTCAAAACTGAGAGTAGACTATCGTCGACGATAAATTCCATCCAGAGTCTCCATGCACTTAGCTGGGTATAGATATTAAAACAAGACTGTTATTTTATCGGATTCTCAGTGCTAAGTAAGAGTTAGCTCGTAAAGTTAGAAATGTGAAACGCCACGCGGTGCATGCATAGTATCAACTTTGAGACAAGACACCTGTTAATAACAACGTAAAGTAATTAGTGTGACAACATCAAAACACGGAAATACAGCACAGACCTCTTGCTGGTATGCAGTGTGTCAATGTTTTAAACAGTTTCAGTGCATTCATTGTGCAGTTCTGGGAATGTAATTTTCGTTGTTAATTGTTGAAAGGTAGTTTGTTCGAAAAAGAGGGCTTAAACAAACACATCAGAAAAAAGACTAAGTTTGAGTTCGAGACCGGCCAACCGTTAAAACTGAAAATGAGCTAAAAATAGTCGTGGACGTCTTAATATATTTCAAGAGGTACGAGTTGAAAATACAATCTAAAAATAAATAATCAATTTCCTTGTAAAAAATTAATCGCAACCAGAGGTGCGATTTTGCTGAAGCTGTGAAGCAACCCTCAAAAAATAGTTATAAAATACTGAACTCAAATTCCGCAGTAAAGCAGCAAGTCTTTATGACTACATATGCAAGTATCAGTTTAAACCGCAAACCACAGCTGGGAAAACTATACTGTTTATATAATTTGAAGACTTGAGATACTTTTACGTAAAGTGCAACAAATAGCTAATTTCACTACACATTACTGGCATTCCCACGCGCGATGAGGATCTGGGGTTCCAAGAAAGTTAGAATAACCACAGAGTACAAAGTGTAACTCTCGCTGAAACGGCAAAATCTATAAACAATGTATATGCATAGCACTGAGAACAGCATAAAAGGGAGCAAAGCCCAGCTTAGCTTCAGTGTACATCAGCTCCAGTTAAAAACAGACGAACATTAGGAGAGACAAGTCAGAAACGCAACAAAGTGGAACATAGAGGACAAGAATCATGCTTGATGTAAGTAAGCAAAAAGGGCCGGGAGATTGTCAAGTCATATTTCAAACACTCCACTTCCGTACTACAGGAATATATCAAGAGTTTTCAGAAACCTATTCTTAATTTAACCTGTTCAGGGTATACGTTCAGGCTTCCCTGAATGATATTGGAAAAATCTTTTCTGCTTCACTTTTGGAAACTGTCTGGAAAAAAAGGTATTAACAGTATACCCCACGTTAGTTTCTCAATTTAAGGCTTTCAGTACAAACAAAGTAACATTTGAACTGACTAGGGGCAAAAAATGACGTATTTTACAAAGCGCCTCACCATATTGACAAGAAGTGCTATCAAAAATTAATCTCCGCCCTTCTCGTTTTTTCCTTAGATTAAGAAAAAAAAAATTTACATATCCTTTTCTTTGTTTCCTTATGTTGTAGCAACCGACCCTCGTTAGCAGACATTTGGCGGTTGTGTTTCTTCTGCTTATTGCCACCGCAAACTTGACATCTGCGAGTCCTGTTCGTTCTATACAATCTCCTTCTAGGAAGGTAAATTATCTTCTTCTGAGTCGAATAGACGGTGACAGAAGGTCTAGAAGTAGTAGTAGTAGTATTAGTAGCAGTAGTAGTAGTACACTTTGTAGTTAACGAGGGTAACATTTGACAGTGATTAAAATGATGAAGTCGTGGCCTTCGCATGGTCTGGCAAGATTGCTTCACATATGCGACGAAGAGCATGCCCGTGCCTTTTTCTCTCTTTCCATTACCTATAACCTTCTTTTCAGCAGGCAGAGGTTTCGACGATTACTAAATTATTTAATTTCCAGTAAATTTTAACACAATTTCTTCCGCACTCAAACGGAGTTGTAGCGAATAATCCTTGCCTACTTGCAATGCAAAAACCAAGTCGTGAATTTGTATAATAAAAAGCCCAGTCAATACTCCAATTAGCCCCCAGGGTCCTCGTTAAACGATCTGAGTCAAGAGGCGGCTTCTATTTCGAAGAGGGCTTTTGTTTCTTCTTTGAAAGTTTTTGGTTCACTTTTGAACTGGTCTTATTCCAACACCAACTGCAAAATTGAACTTAATGCAAAACTTGAATGTATTTTTTCATTAGAAAGAGTAATTCTCTGTCCGTAAGGTACGTTGTAATCATACTTCCTGTTTTCATAAAGTTCCGGTAATTCTTAAGTTAATTTGCAACCTAAGCTATGCCGATGACCTCACTGACCAAAAGTTCCTATTCACTCACAGGGATATTTTTTCGAAAAAAGATAACTAGTGCGCCTCAAAATATCTTTTAAGGCTGCACATTTCGTTAAAAATGTATGTACTGCACTATACCGATCTCAGTAACTCGGCAATCAACTGTAATCAATACATTTTTTTGAGGATAGGGGGGTTAGCTTAAAATTTTAAACTGAAGCGAGTGCAGTGCACAGGCGATGCGTGCTAACGTTGCAAACTGTACGGCCAATATTATGCACATTTTAAAAAAAAAGTGAACTATAAACAAGACACTTTGTATATTTACGGTATCACAGGTTGTGGATTACAAAGTTCATATCAACGAATCTGGGGCACAGTACGACGAGACAATCAAAGTGGACACCGAGAAGCAAACTGAACTTTTTAAAGTTCCTGCCCATAATAACGTGGACCAAAGCAATATTTTGTACGACTTCAAGGCGGTAAGTCTGTCAAAGGTTATTGTGAATTTTTAAGGGTGTATTGAATCTGAGTAAATACACGAGGTTTCATTAAATCCCCAGTCAAATTTGGACAACCCGCTGAAAGCTCGAGTTAGAAAGTCTTGGCAAACACATTGTAAGCTAAGCTAAAACAAACTTATAGCAATACAGTGACTTGTTAAACCCTTTAACTCCCAAGATCGCATAAATAATTCTCCTAACTGTCTGCCAAATGATTCTTATCATGTTAGTTTGGAGAATTTGGTATCGGATCAATTAGTTATCCCAGAATTAACATTTTCCTTTATCTTTATCACTTGTCTGCATGATATTGTATAGATATAGTAAGGATAAATTCTGTCTTGGTCACTCACGGGAGTTAAAGGGTTAAAGATTTTAAAGATCCCCGTATGAGGGTCGAACGGGGCAGCGGTCCAGAAAAAAAAACGTTTGTCTTCGCGGGGCGGCGGTCCAGAAAAAAAAACCTTTGTCCTCGCGGTTGCGAGTTGAAAGAAGAAAGGACGAAAGAGAAAGACTAGCAATGTACTCGGCCCCTAGGTCATGACCTGGTGCCGATTATTTTTTTACGTCGCTTTTAATCAGTCAACAAGTTATTGTTATCGAACATATTTCTCGAGTAATTATGAGCTAACGCGTATGATTAAGTCGTCATCATTTAATTATTCCTTGTGTTAACAAGAGTAACTGAAACTAAAAATGATCAGTCCCCACCACCAGAATGGAAATGTCCATTCTGTCTAACGATTTATACTTCAGTGTAACTTCGAGACAAAGGACTAAGTGGCATTTGACTTCCTACAACTAAGTATCTTTTCTCGTGAAAACAGAATATGAGCATGCTGATGTTACCCGGTAAAAAGATCTGTTATTATATGCCACTGTCAGCAGAGATGCCTACGCCAACAAAACTCGGAAGGGATCTTGATCAGACCAAGGTGAGGGCACATTCCCTTTTGAAAAAATTATGCACCGGTGTAATTTCAAACTCGCAATCTTCGGATTATTCGATCACAATCTTCCTTTCAACTCTCTTAAGGGTATGGCACTCACCGTCTTCATTTATTATGACGGAATGCCGATAACTGATTGGTTCTTCACTGCTGGTCATTCTTTGCGACCCTCGTTACGATTGCTACCCTTAGGATAAATCTTCATAATGCATTTCCGAGAATTGGTTGGGTACTCTTTACTATTTGTCCCTTTAGCAAAAAAATTCAGAGAATTGGAATTCATGGAAAATACAGATATTGTTAAAAATTTTCCCCTCCTAGCTAGCTTTGCAAGGAATCCACTGCATTCAAGAGTCTTTTATGATTCCTTTGTTATGCCATTTTACGAAATATGAGTTACAGAACGCCACAATGGCCTTCACGCGGTAAAAGGTTTCTCGCCGCTTTGAATCTACTTAAATATATCATCTAATTGCAGAGGATGGTCGACGACAGGACGAAAACGATTGATAGCAAATGGACAGTGGATAATGAGATTACCGATCGGTCTGTGCTGAGCGAGGAGTTGGCAAACTTTTGTTCAGAATACCCCATATACCAGGTCAAATTCTTGGACGACTCCGAGACTTCTACTACGATTCATACAAAAGGTAAGATAAGCATTATTAAGTTACATATGGGATTTTCGCTGAACAAACATTTCGACAATGAAAGTCTGCCAATAGCAACCTCCAAAATTGAATTTCATTATTCGAAACTAATTTAACAAAGGATAAAACCGACTGTGGCAAGAATATCGAAGACAGAAAGCTAGAAAGTACTTTTTAAACCATCCAGCTTAAACGAAGACAAATTTTGCAAAGATTTATATCAAACTTCTTCTCTGTAATTAAGTGAATACTTATACAGTTACGATTTTCGGATTTTCCGTGCAAGTAATTGTGCCCAGGAATTCACAAGTATTCCTCCAATATATCTCATCATTTTTAAATAATAAAAAACCAGTCTTAAATAAAAAGCTTCTCAACTAATGATAATACGACCAAACTAATCCTACATCGGAGAAAGATGTTTTTCGTCTTGTCACACGCGTGAGGCAAAGAAAAAATTCTGATTTCTCAAGAGGAACTAAAAATTTTTTCTTTGTTCCACGCTCCTGACAAGACAAAAAAAACATCATTCTCTATTTCTTTACCAAGCTCAAAACTTTATTTCATTTAATCATACATTGTTGCTTTTTCACTTTTCAACAGGAACAAAACATCGCACTCGTCGCAGTTCAGAATTTCCTCCCATTGGTGTCTCTGTTTTGTGCCCTGGTGGAAAAAGCATCGTTACTGACGGGGACGTAAGTTGGTGCAGTGACATCCAGGGATGTTGGAGACAAGTATACAAAGTTCATTCCTATTCATGCTTTCAGACCGTACGCTGCTTCTCATGGGGCTGTGTTTACCTTCACTTCACGCAAGAAGTGTATTGTTTGGAATATCAGTGTAAAGAAGACACTTCTCATCATATTGATAATACAACTGCCTGATGAAGACAGTTATAATAGCAACGATAGTAATTCATTTTCATAGTACTCATAACTTCACAGTTTAAGACGCTCAGCCGTTATATCATCAACTGTCACGAAAATAGAAAGATATATGGTAAAAATGAGATGGTAATTCAAAATTGTAAAGTTTTTTAATCTAAGGATATAGGGTGTTTGTTCAACCAAATTTCTTATGCAGTTGTGTAAATAAACGTGCATTTCTTACCTTTCGTTTGAGAAAGAAAATGCGACTTCAGTAAAACGTTCTGACAACTTCTACAGCCCTTCATATGCAACTCTGACTGTTTGTGGGCCGCCATATTGGATTTCTTTCGCACACTGTGCGCCAGTCTTACTCTTCCACGCGGGTTTCCCGCTAAACAGCCTACCTTGCGCCGCAGAAATGATCGGGAAATAAAGAAAGTGATATTCAAAAGCAAAAAGATACAGAACTCGGTTATTACGTTTTCCTGTCCTTAGTCCTCACTGGAGTCATAGTAGTATTTTAATCCTCTGCTCAAGTGAAATCTCAAAATGATCATGGAGTTCTTGTTCTATACTGCTATTTTTTCCGGCTAAGTTTCTCATCGTATTGCAGGTGTTTAAAGCACAATTTGGACTCAAGGAATAACTTTTGAGCAAATAATAATTAGTAATGTCAATTACTTGTCACTTGGTTGGCCGTTTTAAACCAGAAAGAGGATAATTTTCGTGTTCGCTTTAAGGCTGCAAAATAAAGTTGAGAGGTATACTATTGCTCGAGTTGGTCAGATATTTCACTAGTGCGGTAGTAAGCTCTTGGCAAGTGCGCCTCATTCTGAGTTGAGTGTGTTCGTACTTCCTCTTCCGTTCTCACTGTAATCGAGAATTTACCCGTGATAACTCATTACCAAAAGCCTAAACTTCCAGGTACCTTAGGTAGAGTTAAGATTTGAACAGAGGCGAGAAAAAGGGTCGAGAAGGAGTGGGAGCCTTAGCAACCTGTGAGGCATCACTGGAGGGGAGTGGGAGGGTCGTCAAACGTCCATAGGGTGTGCGTGGAAGCCAAAGCGATAAAAAAATAGGATGAAACAAACTCTTTGAACCAGACGGTGATGATAAATGCAAATGTGCCTCCCCTCTTCAACTATATCTCAAGGGAATGTGGGGTGTCTTTTCTTAATGGTATCAAGGAGATATTACAGAGAGCATTTGATTAAGCTGAGACTTCGCAAGCAAAGATAAGCAACTCCTGATAACCAAATGGCTAGTACTCGGAATACCGATCGTAGATTCTCATTGGCCGTGATATCCTGAGCAAAGACGTTCACAACGTCCTACCCTCATAATTGAAAAGGTTTGTAAAGAGGGAGCGTGGACTCGAAATATTCCATCCCGGCATTAGAGTCAAGCGATAATTTTAAGGTCACCATGCGCTTGCGGCATAAAGTTCTTGAACTTGGTAGTGAGATGGAGATGCCAACCTCAACTTACTGATAAAAAATGAGGGTCTGTTAAATGCCTTTTGAAATTAAGGCACTTACAAGGTAAAATACATTGCGTTTTAGAGTGGATGTGTTGTTGCTATGATAACTAAGTTGAAAAATAAATGAGGCTTTCTTTGTTACCAATTCAGTGAAGACAAAGGAGTTTCGTAGTTTGGCATATCAAAGTGGTGCTTAAAAATTACACAACCGATTTAAGCCACCCTAACATCGATGCACAGTCCAATCTCGTGGAATCAAGGGGCTTCCTGTAACCAGTTCTCTCTCAAAATCTTGAAGCTATAATCCCCGTTGGATGAAACACATTATGTTGATTTCTCTTGAAAATCTGGAGTCATATGTAAACAAAATCCCGCAATTTGTATTTCTCTCGACTCTTATTACCTGCCTAATCGCTAAGTACCAAGTACCAGTAAGCGTCGACGGTAGAAGGTTTGAAAAACCTACACACCCGCTAGAACCCTTAACATGGTTTTCGATTCTCTTACTTCTTCCAGGGACTAAAACCAAGCAAATAAACACACCAAACAAGCCAACTCTTTATAGAAAATAATATTTTAATCTTGGTAACCATAAAATTATACAACATTAACATAGAATTTACAAATATATTATACGTCTATATACAAACGAAACGCCAATTCTCTGGCACTCCGAGGGGGTAGCTAGCCCTTTATTCTTTTATAATATTTAAAAATCATTTCTGAATATAAAACATTCAGTATTAAAAGTACAATTTCTCTATTAAAAACGGTAAGAATTTTTGAGCATTTAAGGGTTCACTCGTTCTACTTTGCCCACGACTTTTCCATCATATGTAGGTAAAACAGTGCTGTCATCTTTAACTTCTTCCCAAACGACAAGACAGTCATTGTCTTTTGTCATACTTTTAAAAAAGAATCTGCAAAGAGGAAAAGGTAATCTAAATTCAGTTTACAAAAAACATCGTGAGGTAAGATCACTCTTTCATTGTTTCAGATACATTAAAATGGCTCATGGGATCACACATTGACTTTCTTGAAAGAAATAACACATTTGACCAAGCACAAAGCACCAATAGAACCAAACAACACAATGGTCAACAACACAACCACAGGTTTCCTAAGTAACAAGGTGTGGGAGAAAAAATGCTGCCTCTTGCTAGAAATTGTATGAATTTTGTTCCAATTTTCCAGAGTTTGAAAAATTCACTTGCACTCTACAGCAATTTTGAGCAAGTTCTCTCCTGCACTTGAGGCGTACACCATGTCAAAAGCTAATTTTCTCAAAGTACACTTTAAAGTGATCAGTTTTAGAGGTAAAATAAGTGAATCAGATGTAACCTCCATCAAACTATCCTCAGAGAATCAATCAAAAATATGCTGCTGATGTTTCAAAGACCTGAATTCTAGTCTGTTTGCCCATTTCTTTTCAAAGATACTGATAGATGATAAACAAGTTCAGTGTTTTCTAGCTGGCAAATGAAACTTTGGCAAAAACCTTGCCTATACCAGGCTCTCAGTTTACTTTACTCTGTGGCCAACTCACTTTCATTTCCAACAATTCACAGCAGATGAGAATATGTGCCACAAGTGTCGCATTCAGTAGACCTGACCCTTTACACCCAAAATTTAAATATAATTCTCCAAACTGTGCTATACATTTCTTATGATTTTAGATCAGAGAACTTTTTGTTTAATCAAAGAATATCCCCTAGTTGATATTTTTCTTACCTCTCTTTACCTATCTACTTAAAAAATGTACAAATATTGTAAGGAGAAGTTCAGTTTTGGTCACTGCTGAGAGTGAAAAGATTAGGGAACATGAGCCTTTGAGGGATTCACCTTACCTGTAAATTCCTTTCCTTGGTGGTAACAAAGTTTTAAATTGTCCAAGTGTCACAGATTTTTCAGGAAGTGAAGTTCGATAAGGAATGGGTTCTCCCCATAAGTAGTAAGTGATTATTAATGAACCATGTTTATCCTTCTTTTTCAACACTGATCCACAAAATCCACTGTCCTTACATGTACTTATAGAATCAGCCTGTGATACAGATGATTTCCCAGTCACAGATGATGCAGCCTTGTAATGTCTTTCATGTGGAAAACTTGGAGACTGCCCATAACTGGAGGAGTCTTTGGCAGACCAACATAATGATGCACTTGTTTTTTCTCTGCAGGATGTGGTTTCAAAATCTGATCCTGCTTGAAACCTACATGAATCAAATTTTAATTGTGTTCAATAAAAACAGAAGGTAGAGGAGATCTCTACACACTACACTTAATTCAGGTAGATGCACTTCCAACAACAATAAGTTGAAGGCCTGAACTTCGGTTTTTTAAAATTTACTCAATACTTGCATTTGTTAACAGTGGGAGATACGCTGTTGTGTGATGGTAATAACGTTCAAACGCTGGTCTGATTTTTGAGTTGTGTTCATGGGAAAGACACTGAACTCAAATGCCTCACCTCTCTCCTACCAGACATATACATGGGTATCAATCAACTGTCAAGGGAAACCCCCCCTCCCCCCCCAAAAAGTCCCCTCGTGTATAGATTTGTGGGGGTGGGGTGGGGGTGAGGAACCAAAAACATAAAAATTCATAAATGTAAACAGTTGAAATCACAGTTTGGTTTCATGCCTACCTTTGCTTTGCATGATTCTTAGATCGCCTCTCCCCCTCTTTTGCCACATCAATTAATCTCTTTCTAGTTTCTTCCAAAACAGATGATGCATGAGGTGCTGGAAGAAGAGGCATCATGAGATCAGAGGCAATGGGTTGTCCAGGTAAATGCAGGGGTAGATTCTTCTCTGAATGTCTAGTGGAAGACGTGGTCGACTGCTTACCCCTCGAACTGTTTCTTGAGGAGGGAGAATGATGGCGATGGGACTTAGACTCTTTTGAGCCCTGCTGAGCCTGTTCCCCTTCCTCCATCCATTGTATAATGCGATGATGATTAACAGTTAGGAAAGGAATGTCATCATCCCTGCGTTGAGGACGAGCTTCCCACTCGCTACCATCTCTAACAGCTGGCTCACTTGATTGGGGTTCAATCACTGCTTCTTTCTTCTCTGAACCAGGTTTCTTAGACTGCTGAATTTGTTGTGGTTCAACTTGCAGTCTGTATGTATCAACAGCTACAGGTGCTGAGGCAGTGGGAGCAGCAGCAGTTTCCTCTCCAGCTACAGGC
The DNA here is from genome assembly GCF_036669915.1 of Pocillopora verrucosa. Lineage (NCBI taxonomy): Eukaryota > Metazoa > Cnidaria > Anthozoa > Scleractinia > Pocilloporidae > Pocillopora > Pocillopora verrucosa. The sequence continues at coordinate 11,727,680 of NC_089319.1, read as the reverse complement.
TTGTCATTATAATAAGGTTCCTTGAAAGAAGCCACAGCTTCCTTGGCCATGGTGGTAAGGTAGAGTTTTTTCTTGTTCTCTGTGTTGTCAATTGCTTGTTGGAGAATTGACTTTCTTGGTGCCTAAAACAATGTAACAATTGCATAAGACAACATAGAATTGCTCTTGTTCTCATTACACACAGCGGCCATGAGGCAATGAATATTTGTTCATCATAATACCACAATTTGCTACAGTTGTACTACACACTATTAAATTAATGTGCAATATGAAGAGAGCTATCTTAAGCATTCGGGTTTCATCCATTCTGATTTTCTGCGATTGGCAAAATCTTTAAATTTGTACCAAACACATGATAAAAAATCTAATTTCATGTAACACAGTGACATTCAATCATACCTCACAGTGAATTGCCAAGTTGTGAGCTTCCCTTTCACCTTGTTCTCTCTGAATCTTGACTTTCTCTAGTCTTTCAATCAATATTTTGGCAAATTCTTCCGGATTTTTGGTTGCATTACAAACCTCTTTAGGAATTCTCTGGGTACGCTGAAGAAATAAGTAGAGTCCAATCATTACTGCTATTAATCATTCACCATAGCACAATTTTTTTGCATAACCAAATACATGGACCACTGCAAGACTTTGTTTCACAAAGTTCCATCTCTCAAATGTTTATCATTTCTTTCAAGAATGAATGGGCTTTGTGCCAAGAACATTCAACCTTAACACAAGTTGGAACAAGTTTACTTACAAAAAAATTAAGATAGGCACCTAACTACTGTCTGGGAAGTATAGTATGGGTTTTAGCCCCATCCACTTTTTTCCCCCCAACATTTCTTTCTTTAGTTGCTAATCATTTCATTATTTGTTCATTTATATATTTTTAATGTTGAGGTGCCTTTTGTTATTCATGACAAAAGATTGTAATACCAGGAACAACACAAACCAAGGAACAAATATTTGTCAATCTGACCAGTTGCATAACATGGAGTTAAGAGTACATCAAAGGATTTACTTAAGTGAACACCATTTCAACAATTCCCCAGTATCTTTTTCTCATTCAAATAATGCTGTTTTTGTATTGGTCCATTGACATGCAAATGTTTGGTCAAGCATTTCAATAAGGACAAAACAAAATAAGAGGCTACAATGCAATACTTCTTAAAACATGATCACTGAAAGGGCTTCCCTTTGTTAATTACTTTTCACTCTCATTCAAGAAACAACAAAGTCAGTCAGTAATTTTGAATGCATATATTTACAAGACAGAAGTAAACAAATTAATTGATCATGATCTTGAAGTTCCTGTTCAGTTCCAGAGGACTTTTTCTGATGTACTTCCATGTGCACCCAGAAACAAAAAAAGTTACATAATTACTTACCGGAACAAACTGCATCATCGGAAGACTATCATGAAAGCCAAATTTCTTACTACGTGCTGAGCACTTCCTTCGGCCACTACATCTGGATGATGTATCGCTGAAAACAATCGATGAAAGAAATTACATGAAGAATAGCAATTCGAAGTATAAAATATTTAAGAATTCAAGACCAGGAGAAAAAAAATGACCATTTCATCCCTGCATGCATCAAATCATGACACTAAAAGAAACAATAACCACCCTAAGAAGTTTTGATTGGTTCATGAATTCTCCTTTTAGGTACCAAGGAAATGAATGAAAAACAGTACAGAGAATATGAATAAGGGGGGTAAAAATCTTTAAAAAACTATGCTGCTGTGTCAGTGGGAGAGTATAACAGGGTAATTTAGTATTATCAGCTAGGTTGATAACGTTAATTAGCCACCCTTAAGAGTTCTAAGGCTTTTAAACTCTTTATGGTGGCCAATTTACATTATCAACTCAGTTGTCAATACTCTATTACCTTGTTATGGAGAATATGGATACTGATTTTAGGATGCGAAGGTTTAAAATACAAATATGAAATAATTGACTTACTCAGTCAAACAACTATCAGTTGTCACTGAGAGGGTATCTTCTGTCATAGCATCGCTTGATAGACTCTGGTTTTCTGATTCAATCCTCGATCCCACAGGTGCTGTTGGGCAGTGGTATGGTGACAATAATTTATTCATGGGAACATTTAATAAACACCTGTGGATATCAAAGCATAAACAGTAAATAATTTATTCAAAGACATAACCTGAAGTACCCATAGTCCCTTGAACTTTCACCCCTAAATTCCCAGAACTGATTAGCTTGTAACTTCTCCCAAGAGTATCCGTACATTATACAGCAAACAGGTAGTGAGAATACTCAAACCCATCAGGTTCAATTTATTACCTTGATTGGACACAAATTCTTGTAATTAATTTACAATAAAATGTGTAGTAGCCAGAGGGGAGAATTGACCATCAGATCTAGGGAGTTAAAGGGTTAACATGACTGGAAGCTGAGTACAACATGAGTAGCAAACTAAGTAATTTGCTTCAAAACACAATACATGGATCTATTCAACAAACATTCAAAACACTTTACCTTGTTTGTGGGGTTAAAAAAAAATCTAAAACACTTGACATTGGGGTAGAAATAATCAAAATTAAAGAACATCCTACTAATACTTGCGCTCTGACCACTTGTCTAAAAATTTTTACTTCGCAATTTTTTGTCCTAAATCAAATGGACTTTTGCACTGAAATCTAAGGTATCTACGTCACATTGAGAAAAGAAAAGCAAATTCAATATTTACAGAACTATATATATATATACATCATTATTTGAACTATCTGTTAAGTGCTGAAAAGCTTTGCATAAACAATTTCCAGCACAGAAATCTTACAAGATTTTGACCTGAAACTGTCACAGGACTCTTCTCCTTTCATTTTACAGAAATATGATAAATAGAAGAAGAAGCAGCATTTCCACAACCGTAAAAATAACAAAGTAAGAAAAATAGTGAAGTTGTCATGTCCCAAAACAAAACACATAACTTTCTGATGGAAGGTTGAACACCCTGAAGAAAAGTCAGACTTCAATGAAGGAGTAGTTCCTACTTATTGCCCTCAGGCTAGCTTGCATAAATCAAAAGATACTGCATAGTCACACGACACAAAAACAAAACTATGAACTGTACAATTTCTACACAGAACAATAAATTGGAATACAAAAGCTGCATATTTAAATGTTCAATAGGGCATATTTAAATGTTCAATAAGGCATATTTAAATGTTCAATTGGCATTAAAAGTTATAAATGACATATCGAGAGTGCTCTTAAGCCAAAAAGTGATTATTTTAAAAAGACCCACATGCAAATTCCTGCTCAGCAACTACACTGCTTTGGCATTTAAAGCACTGGCTTTCATATGAGAGGTGTCATGAAGGTAAGGCAGTATGATTATCCTAGATTTTGAACAAAACCAATCCATAAACCTACTCAATTGCAAGTGCTTAAAGAGCAGCTCTTAGGAAAGTACTAAAATTCAAGAATGCAAAAAGAGTGAAAAACAAAAGAGAGACAAATCAAGAACACAGCGAACTTGTTGACCCTTTGGGAACAAAAACATCCTTCTTAAGATCTGTGGTCATGCTCTGGTGAATCTCAAGAACAGAAACAACTTCTTTGAAAGTACAAAATAAAAAGACAAGACTTTGTAAACAGTAATTGCAATTAAATATGCTTCAAAGGCACTTGTGCTTCAGTTCATGAAATACGGAAACCTGCTAAATGGCACCTTTACAACTATTTCAATGCCATACTCTGTTTTCCTCCATTATACACCCTCAGATCAACTTTGAACATACTGATTGGTTCTAGAATGTATAAAGATCAAAGTTGACACGTTTTGTGAATATTTCTTAGCATTCTTTGACAGCTAAAAAGCAAATGTTTATGCATGTTTGCATAGACTGAGTTTACCATTTTAATGCAAAGGATTTATGGGAAGCTCATTAACCTTTCTTTCAGATGTACGCTGGAATTCATAAATTTGAAATGCAATAAACAGCAAGAGGAATATATGACATCGATATGAAATCAAATGCCACAACAGACAAGTCTTGCACGAGAAACAGCAATCAACTCGCTAAATCAAATTTCTTCAAGTTTCATTAACCCGATACCTCTTCTCGAGTGTCTGTGCACCGCTGGAAATTGCTGCACAAGAATTCACACCCTCTCAAAATTACAAGTACTTCTGACCAAATAACAGAATACACAAGTAACATGTTTACTAGCACAGAATGAGAAATACTTTAAGACACTGACTAAAAACTAGGAGAAGAATCGTGGCGCATGTTTCCCTTGGAAAAGATTTGATCACGATGGAACACTTGATGGATTTAACAGATTTTGAAGCGATCATTTCAAGGGATATCCTAAAGCCTCGCCTAAACTGAAAATGTCATTTGTTACACAAAACAAAGTGCTGTCGAATGGACTCCGAAGTTTGTTGATCGATCACTTGTGTTTTCTTAAGCAGCGCGAGTCATTCGCTGGAGCGTACAAACCATTGAGCTCGGAAGAAATACAATGAGATTCGATTCAAGAGAATGACAATTACTCTAGTCGATTTGACGACTTCTAATTTTATCTGGGGTCAAACAACTTAAATAATATCACTCGCACATTTGAATTGGCACCGCAACCGGCCACTTGCTTTAGTCCAAACTCTGAATCCAAAACAATTCAAATATAAATACCAAGCACTGCTTCACAAGCTATGAAATTCTTAGCACTTCCGATAACAATGTATAGATTCCTTAGAAATTAAAAATTGGTTCAATTAGCCGGGCGTGCAGCATAACATTCAGTTACTATTGAAATGTTCGCTGCACGAGAACTTGACAAAGTTCTAATATAAACTTTGCCTTTTCAAAAGCTAAATCAAATGCTTGACAAGAGATGCAATATCCCTTTCTATTAGCGATCTTGACAATTTTAGCTATAATCTCAATCGCGGCACCGAAAATAAATTCCCTCCACTTGGCCGCTTTCATTAACTACAAAGTCGGTAAGATTATCGTTTGAAAACAACAAAAACTAAATTGCAATAACATTGCTTAACGACGGCCCAATCGCCTTCCGAAAACATTGAATGTAAATTGCCGCTGATAACTATGCACTAGAGCTGTCAGGCAACTCAATGAGGTATTTCAAGTGTAGAAATCCAACAAAGTAATTGCAAGAACGCTCCAAACGAAAAAGCGGTCTGTTATGGTTGGAGTTGAGCGAGTAACTTACCGCGCATTGTGTTCATCGGAACCCGATCTCTTCGCACAATAAGGCAATCCCTTCGCACTATTGTGATGTTGCTCAAATTCAAATTGGACTCCATCATCCTCAATCTCGTCAAATCCTAAAACTTTTTCCTCCGGAAGAGGCGGTAAATATCCACCGTGAAATCTGGCCGTATGTGTAAAGCGTTCACAGATCCCTTGTGGGCTTTCACCGCCGCTCTGAATGCACTCCTTATAGAAAGTTGTGTTCAAAAACCTCGGGTAATGATTATTTTTCAAATTCACCATTATTTCGGATAAAGCCTCCTCAAACAGTCCACAATCCATAGGCTGATCGTTAACATGCTGCGCAATTTTCGTTCTCGTTGTGTTGCTGACTTCTAAAGCATTCTCAGGGAAAATAAACTTCTGGAAAATCGCTTTGGCGGTCGTCCGCATCTCATGAGAAATCGGTGCCATTCGCTTGAAAGACTCGGACGCTCGCCAGAAATCTAGGAGAATTTCGGAATTCTCCTGCTTTAGAAACTGATAAAATGAGTTAAATCCTTGGCAATCCATAAGCATATCGTTCAAAGAGGTGGGCCATCGCTCGCATTGAGGAGTAGAGGCAGCGCTACCCTCCGGTTCATAACCCAACGGCGCAAGTTTCTCTTCGTCTGATTCCAGTCCTGAATAACCTTGCGTAGTAGTCGATTCCTTTTTGGAAACCCTTCTCGCTGTCATTATAGGACTAGAAACAAACGAATCTGACTTCAAAGAAGCCACTGATTTTCCTTTGGAACGCTCACTGTCGTTCGAATCTTCGCCGGTTGGAGGGGGCCGCATAGTTGTGGGGCAGTCTGCCGCTGATGATCGCGCCTGTAATATTTCACGTGTGGTAGATTTCTGTTGTGATTCTTTAAGACCATAATAAACCTTTCTAGGGTCTCTGGCGAGCATTTGCTCCGAATCCATCGCTAAGAATCGCGGAAGACTGCAGACCGCATTCAGCCGAGATGAGCGCACAACCTGCTTTACAGTCGTTCGTCGGATCTTTCTAAGAGAATGCCTCGCAGAGATCAAAAGTACGCCGCGCTGAGCCCCCAAAGCAAATATTCAAATACATATATCACTCGCGACGCTCCGTTGAACTGCTCAGAATGTCCCTAGCAGCCGATCGCTGAAAAAACCTGAACAAAATATGGCCACACGATCGAGGATTTTGCCGTAAAGGTATTGATCTTGAAAGGTTTCTAGCGCGAGAATGGTTTCGCAGCTCTCTACAGCGCTCCGCATTTACTTCTAAGTGTTTTCAAGTGCGGTGGGCTTGCAAAACTACTTCAAAAGATGCCGCTCAGCAAAAGGCGGCACACAAACGATCAATCCCTCGGGAGAGAACGTCACAACGGGCTAAGAGACCGCACCAATCAGAAGACGCGTTTTGGTGCCCCGGGTGATAGCACGTGCTTCATGCCAACTTCACACATGTTGACGATGGGTTTAATTAAGCGCAGCTGGTTGAATCTTTTCTGATTGCTTTGCAATGAGAGGTACTGAAAACCCAACGAGTCGGGACCGATCTGGCTATAAGGCGGTTCTTTTATGGCCATCTCGCGAACTTGTTGGGCCGCATATTCACTCTGAGCCATTGTGTTCCGTGCTAAATGAAGATTTAGCGCGGTGAATCGTCTTAACCACAAAATGAATTAAATGCTCTCATTACCAATCTTGGATAAGCAAAGAGCGGCAAGTCAAAAGGATATCAATGTCAATCAAATTCGACAAGTGAGTTCTGGTGATTGTTTGGTCGGCGGGGAAATTTGTTTGTAATTTTTAATCAGCATTCATGCCATACTTTTCAAAATGGCTACATCGTAGAGCTTGAACACGCGAAGTTTAGATCTTTTTGGCCCCTTTTCGTCGCTTTTTAACCCTTATAAACAGGGTAAATATTGTTCAGTATCTTCAGCCACTTATTCTGCCGGCCGCTTTCTGAAATCTCTGGCATTCTTATTCAAAATATCTGCTAATGAAATTTTTTTTATTTGATGAAGTGTCGGGGCCCATGCAATTCAGTTAACACATTATTGCCTGAATTACTTGATAATATTTTTCTGCAATGGTCGCCCTTGTAAGCTAAAGCGGCATCTTTTCTTACCGAGCTTAGTCGAAATTAAGTTAAAGACCGAGAGAGACCCCAACTTATCGATAGCAGTAGTAATTATTTGTCCTTTCGGATCGCTTTTTGTGTCGCTAGAGAGTGTTTGCTAGAGTAATTTACGAGTAAAAAGTTGATTATAACGGAGAGGTAGACAAACATTGCTTAAAATTTGCTTGCCTTACTTTTCAGAAACTAAAAACCGCTCTTTGTGACCTAAGTTATCTCGAGTAGCAGGGACAAAAATTTTAATATTACACGGAACAGCAGCGCCTTGGCGGTTCCCTTTTATGTATGACCGGTTCTTTTGATGAGAAAAAGTTATGTTCCCTTATCATCCCTGTTTCTCGCGTTTTGACACGTTCGACCCAATGAAGTACCTGTGGTAGGAGAACGAAAAGAAAACATTTTCGCGATCGTACCAGGTTTAAGGCTAGTTTACATGTACCCCACCAAATGATATTCTCGTGGCGTTGTTTGGGAATTTTGTAAAAGAAACCCGGCTTAAAATAACGACCTTCAAATGAACATGCTGGGCATTTTTGATTGCCAAGTGATTTTTCTTGACGTCTTTGGAAATATTGTAATTCGTCCACCGGGTCACGCAGAAGGGAAGCGTGGAATTGAAAGCCACAAGGAATTCCCTCTGCAGGCAAATAAATAACTGGAGTGTCACTAAATATAGTGCGATTTCGTGGCAAGGAAACTGAATTCACGGCCGAAAGTAAATGTGTTAGTTTTCCTGTCTGTACTGATACCAACGCAAACTATTTAATTTCGCAAGGCGGCGCGGATGTGAAGAATCGCATTGTTAAAACACTCGAAGCCAACCGAAGGAAAAAAATTATTAAACGTACACGAGGTGCCTGTTAGACCTTCAACTGCGACATTTGTTTCCGAAGAATTAAAAGTTTCGAGCCATAAATCCACAATTAGCCACCTTAAGTTTTTGCACGTTATAACGAGAGACTATTTTAGAAGCGTTTGAACTTGCCGCTGTTCATTGCCGAAGTGTCAATTACTTAGTGAATGGAAAAAAATTGAAGCTGACAGTAGTTATGGCGTCGGCGAGTTCTTATACTTTCACAGTCTCAAAGGTTCGTCTGTTTCCGATTATAATGGCTATTTAACAGAGCAGGCAATTTGCCTGATGAAAAATGCAGTTCAAAGTTTTCGCGATAGGGAAAAAGTGGATAGTATTCCAAAAAACAAATGAAGCCGAGCAACCGGAAGTGCGTTATTTCAAACCGGAAGTTAAGAATGGAACTGAGACAAAACGTGCGGGGGAAAGGACTTGCTTGGGTTCCGTCGCTATTTCGACAAATTACTCTGACTTAGGGAGGCTAATTAGGGAAAGAAAACGCTGTCGTTTTAATAGGAGCGTTTAGCGTAAGCTTAGTATTTTTCTTTACCGCTGGAAATGTTATCAGACACGGAAGATCATCCGTAGGCTCATAAAAGCCATAGCAGAAGTAATCAATTTCAGTAGTTGCACCCTAAGCAATTCAGAACCTAAACATCTTATTTCGGGAAACCGAAGTTCTAAAGGCTAATCACAGGCTAATGAGTTCACACAGAGTAAAGAAGTAAGCCGCTCTGGCGTAATTAAGAAGAACGATTTAGCTGGGCGGCCAAAACGGCTTCAACTCTTTCTCATCGAAACAGATGGAAAATTCAATAGTTCAGAAATTTAATCAAATGAAATCGGAGCCTGACTGAATTGTGCACTCTGACTGTTTCCAAAAGTCGACCTTATTACAGAATCAATAAGGTGAACTTAATTTTTTAGGCCAAAAACTATTGCGACTTAAATAAATGTTTAAATAACGAAATCTTGCAACTCATGAAATTTCAAAGCCTGATTTTTAAACAAGATGCGGAGATGACGACTAAACCTTTTTGAAAGGGGAATTTGCACAGACGTCTTGATCGCTTGTAACAGATTGTCACCAAACTGACTCGAGAGGACATATTCAAATAAATGCCACTTCTTACTGTCAAAAGAATTTCATACTGAACTTAAAAATCATTCCTCAAATTGACTCAGTGATGTTAATAACTTTTTAAATATGTTAACAGATGAAGGAAAAAAAATATTTACGAAAATTTAAAGCGTTTGAAAACTTTGAGGAAAATCTATTGAAAGAAAAAAAGTTATTTGGTTAACTTTCACCGGTGCGTTTCGACGTCTTTTTCTCTTTTTTTCTTTTTTTTTTTTTTTCCTCGTATTCTACAAGGTCCTTTCCTTTCTTTGATACATTAGCACAAAGGTGAAAAAAGAGGGGAAAAAAAGCAGAAAGGGAGAAAGAAAAAAAGAAAGAGCGAAATAAAGAAAGGAATTAAAATTTACCCTGTAATATGTTGCCATCGACATTTAGAACTGAGGTCTGCCATTTCATCCAGTCTCAAAATTCAGCGTTAACAGTGAGGAGCAACTACATGTTGACCCTGCGCCAAAATTTTTTGTTCGGCGCATAATATTACAAAGATATCTGAAAGTTAAAATTACGACTGTGATAGATAATTCATCAAATGGTTAAAATGTTTTAATCAGTATTCCATTAAAACTCAAGAATAGCAGAATGGGGAAACGGCATATTTTGCGAACTGCACTCACCATCCGGCTTAGCGTCGGCGTTTGAAGAACACTAGACATCCACTTTGTGGACATCAAATATTCCTTCACTTAAAAGCAAAAATAAAAAGACGAAATATAAAAAATTCAGTTTGCCTTCAGTAAACTGTATTCTTCAACAGTTTAATTCAAAATATATTGACACACATCTTGACAGGGAAGCGCCGCTTGAAGGAGAATTTCTGTTCATTTCCAATAGATTCTTTGTTGGTAGCAGAGGGTCAGGATGTAAACAGATGGTTATGGACGGTGTATGGCAAAGAGCTGGACTGACATTCACTATCTCCAAATGACTTTTAAATCCATACCGGCAGCCTATTGCCTATTGACAAAGCCGGTTCATGAAAATCAATAGCTTTTATAGGGCTAAGTGCTTTGAAGTTGCTGCATTTTGATGAAGTAAAACTGTTGCCATGATCGAGGAATTGTCTAAACCCCGTCAAAGAGGGATGGTTGTTGAAAAATTGCTTAATTTTAATCTTGAATCCTCTTTTTGCCCAAATTCCTCGAGAAGAAGGGAGCTTTTATTCCTCATTGAAGATTATAAACATTTAAGCCGCAGGCCGCCGCTTTAATTGCGATGATTTTGACAAAATCGGCTCTAAGCCCAAGAAAAACTATTTCCAATTTCGACAGTTCTTGATTTATTTCAAACTGGAGGTTGTGGCAACCACATTAAGAACTTGATCTTCCAATAAAAGAAACTCCGAAACTTTTTAAGTGAGAAAGCAATACAAGGGCTTACGGGAAATAAAGCAAATAATAGCGGTTTATAGAAGATTAAAACTGTAAAAAAGGCGACGAAAAGTCTATTGATTTGAAATGCTAAAACAATAACAAGCCCCTGCGAAATGGCTGGACGGGGGAGATAGTCCTTTAAAAAGCGGATAATACCGCCACTTTTTATCTAAATCATAAGATTGCTCTGAACAGCCCGTAAAACCTTCGGATGATTTTTTAGCTATTTATTGCCCCGTGCAAAAGCACGAGATAAATGTTTGCAACATGCCGGCACAAAACAGTCTTGTAGCATTGTGAATGATACTGAGACAGAAATCAGTTTTCAGTCTGTCCTCTCCTTCATGATATTTAAGGCGCCAAAGACTTCAAAGTCAGAGTATGAGCGCCAGCGTCTCTATGCAATTATTATTTTGTATTCAATGCAGAATTGGTCGTACCGCCACAAGCTCATTAAGCGACGATAAGCGGCCTCGAAAGCAAACTTGTGACACTCTTTAAGTGCTTTCGTGCCGTTTGACACGCCGCCAAAGTTTAAACAGCCTTTGCCCGAAACAAGCCCTTACACTCGCAGCTTTTCTTTTCCGATCGGCCGCTCTTCAAATGCTGATAAGACCTCTAATTATAATTATACGAGTCCATCTGATCCTAAAAAGCATAATTATCATGATTAGGTCGAGCCTAAGGGGTAAATAAGAGCTTTATAATTAAGGCATGCGCAATAGCCTTCGTTTACGTGTCGAATCGCCCCTTATTAGCGCAACAACAAGTTGCCATGAAAAGCCAAATGCTTAGAATATTAGCACTAGTATGCCTCTAAAATAATTGTTCTTATTGAAAGAGTATAAACCACTTCTAGAGAAGTGTGAAAAAGGTAAAAAATTTCCACGCTCAATTAAAAATTAAAACATGAAAACCTACACTTGAAAAGAAAACTGATAGTAAATGAAATTAATTTTTTTTTTACCGACGAAGAAAACATTAGCGTCAACACCTCACCTAGCTTGAAATTTCACCTCCGTTCAAATAACCTCCTGCTGGCCCTGTCTTTTATCACTGAATCGTTATCAAAATTTACGTTCCTAACTCTTGTTAAGTAACATTTGAAAATCGAGGAGATATTGCAATAGCAGTTTTTTTTAAGACATTTCTTTTAACCAGACAAAGTTCCTCCATTAAATAGGCGAGAACATACAAAGAACTGCAAATGGTAACTGGATGTGAAAGTAAAGTTGGAACACCCTTTAATCAATTTGAATTACTTCGCGAACAAGTTTAACCAAGCATATGGCCGTGTAAAAAAAGTAATAATACGCGAATGCGATGCAAGCCTGAAGAGAGAAGTTCGAGAGGGAATTATCATCAATGAATAATAAATTACTTTGATCCTCCTCTAAAACGAAGGAAAGACTGAATCGTCCACAAACTCGTTAACCGTAACTCACCATAACTCCATTTCTGATCAATCCTATCGTATCATAAGCCTTGATTTAAGAATCGATGATAAACAAGATATGAAATTATTTCCAGTTCCTGCTCAGCTCCGTTCAGTTGATTTTCTATCATGTAAGCAGTGAGTTCATTGAACTTCCTGACACTGGCAGAAGTTTCAGCTGGATCGGATGGCAAATTTACGAAGTTGCATCTGGAAAACCTGTCAGGAAGTTATTGTTTAGAGAAGGAAAAAATATCCTTCTCAATTTCTCTAATCCTTTTCCTTGGCAGCGGGAAAGTTTTGAAGAAACGAATGGCCCAAAACAACTCACGCAGGTGATTTTTGTGTGACGAGTTTGTTGGTATTCCTGTGAAAATCGGAAGTGAAAGCATAAGGTGAATGACATCCAGTCCCAAGAAACACGATGAGTCTATTGGCGGAAAATGACGCCGTTTTCAAATTATTTAAGATCAGGTGTCATTGAGATTAGTAGCTTATGAGCTGGGACAATAGCAAATCGACAGCCAAAAACCGAAAAGGCGAAATATCAAAACTAGGTACAGTTTATTGATAAAGCAAGGACACATATTAATGTACAACATACTCAAGGAGCATATTTTTCAACACGTCACTGAAAAGTGACAGTTTAAAGCTCCTCTCTTGTTCACATTACCGCTTCCTTTTTAGCGTGGCTTACAAATTTAGAAATTAATCTACTGCCGGGTACGTTCAGTTATTACTAGTGGTCTAAAAAAAAACCTGCACTTCATTTTCTCGACTACGTTTCCAAAACGCGTTATTCTTTTCTCTAAACTACTTCACCGATGAACGCAAAGCTCACAAAATAGTTCTAGACAAGTTACGAGCCAGAGCCAAGCGAATCAAGTCGATCTTATCCCTTTCCTCTTCTTCTTGAGCCTATGAAGAAAAAATTCTTCACGTCAGTTACCGACATACGATAAAGTTAAGCAGCTTCAGTAACGTGAATTTCTTGCGAGTATTGTTACTCACATGCAATGGATGAGACGTACCTCACCGCAAGCCAATCTCAGCCTATCCGGTTTGATGGCTGGCCCTTACAACTGGTCCTAACCCCACTAAACTCTTCGAGAGAAGCACTCTGAGACTGAAGTGTCCTGCCTAGCTCACAATTCACTCTTAAAAATTTCACACTGCCCATATCTGTAATTTCGCTCATGAACGAGACGTATCTCTGCTGTCAATTTTTTCCTGTTCGAATAGTAAGGAAAGATATTGCGCAGTAGATAGGCGATAAACCTTCTTCGTACTTGACTGAAAACTGTCACAAAAAGAGCACGAAAATTCGACCTTCTTTTGAATGATCAGAAATCACAAACGACCACGGCAAAAAAAAAAACAACAACAACAACAAAAAAAACTTGCTTGAATCCGAACGGATCTCGAACTTTTAGCCTGAGTTGACTTAAGCGTATGTAATAACACGAGGACGGCTATAAAACACGAACATGGGAATACAACTGGTTTGAAAGCTGATCTAAAACAACTGATCACCACCAACATTCCAAAACGACTATCGCGTGAAATTATCTCAAAACGTTTCAGATTGCACAGCGATGTGTGTTTTTGTAACATTGTTATTGTATTATTGTAACCAATTCAATGAGTACATTACAATATCTATCAGAGATCTCGTTAAAACAGCGATCCAAAACATCACGCAAAGCTCTGCAACTCTGACGCAACTGACAAAAATATACCGATTAAGTTCATAAGTTCAAGTAGTTGAGGCCGGCATGACAAAGATACGCTCCAAGTTGATATTAGTACTTTAAACTGAATCACAGAACAAACTATAGTATGACCAAAACAGGAAACCTAGAGAAGTGACTCTTGAAACAATGCTCATTCTTACCGCACACTCTCAACAAGAGCGTGGAGGGCAGGTCACGCCCTCTTAAAAGCAAATTTGGCCGGCTTCCGCAGTATAATCAGAAATAAACACTTATCATGCGAGCGGCGGTACACGAGAGATTTTTTTTTCAATAATCCAGCACAAATCTGGACTAAGCTACTCCAAGATCACGTCCAAAGAACAAGCAATCGATCTATTTTTGGCTAAATTCCCGCACGTCCCTTTGCATACCAGATCAAAACAACAAGGATTTGACGCTGTACAACAACACTCCAGAAGTGACGTTAATCAGAGGGGAATGCGAAAAACTAACTAGTAGCAATAAAAAGCAAGCGTGATAGCTGAAATATGACAGGAGGATTGCTGTAAAATTTGTAAAAAGCTGGTCAAAATGAGGAATTTTTTTATGTTGGTCTTCCGGTTTACATGGGTCTGACTTCGACGGAAAATATGTCAAGGGAATATTTTTTCACAGTCAGTAATGTAAGTTATAATATCCACATGTTATAAATTTAGCCATCAATTTCTAAGATCGTCGCCGCATAATCGTAATCCGTGTCATCCAGTCTTAGTCAGCACCATTTTAGTTTTATATTACCTCTCTCGTTTTTTTCTTTTACTGAGCTAATACTTTATGGTTTCATCCGATTTTGTACGTCAGAGAATTGATATGTTCTCAATATTTCCTTCTTGACGAGAAGCACGAACAGTGACTCTGCGACAAAGATCGCCGCTTTAAAACAAGTTTAAAACCTGTTATGAACCAGACCAACGGGCTGACTGCCAAAGAGGAGACATGGAACGAATCACGTTTTTTTTTTTCCCCTTACCCCCTTTAATTTCCTGTTATCTACATGAGAAATTGATGCCAAACCTCGATCTTTCTCTCTTTGATCCACCTTTTAGTCTCAAGTACTTGGTACGTAAAGATCATTGTAGCGTAGCGAACATTACAAGGACTGTAGATCAGGGAATTAATTGCCCACAAAGTAGACTAAAGTATGACAATAACGGCTGGAAATGTCGAGGGAGACAAGAAACACAGGAACTCCGTAATGAGAATGGAAGTACGAGACTAGAGGACGTTACAAAGCATTACGGAACGTTTAGGTAAATTTGAAATGTCGGCCAGATTTTTGCTGACCTAAAATGACGTTGGGAAATCACCTTTGTTTGATAAGCGCCCCTAATTTTTGCCAGACTAAATTGACCCGTCAGGATTAAAAGGTAAAAATTCTTGTGTTCGCAGGAAAGGAAACTATGTTAAATTTAGAACACAAAAACTTAGAATCTATCGTAAATGTGATACTTAAGCTCTCTTATAAAACAGGCAGGAGAAGCCGAATGGTATGCTAAAATATTTTGTGAACAAGTTTTTTGTTTTATTGAGCCACGACTCTTGATGTTGGATTCAAATGAAAAGGGGGGGCGGCTTCCCAAGACAAATGCCCACGATCACGAAACCGCCGAGAACCCTGACTACAATAAGATTCGTGAGTGTTTAGAGCTGAATATTTTTTAGATGAGTTTTGCAATTTGCCCACGAACTCTTATGAATCTTTTTAAATTTTCAATGCAAACGTACGTTGGAAAGTTATAAGAGTCTCCGAGAAATTATCCCGGAAAAAATTCTTCAACTGTGAGGTACTTTCTTTTAAAAGGACAAAGTCCCATTGGGTACAAATTCCGATGTTCAGAACCAACATCAATACTAAATAATATAACATGAATTTACTTGCGAACAAGAGTTGGGATGCTATGATATACCGTCAGAAAGAAAACAAAATTAAGTAAAGGCACCGCAAACTTTTTTTAGCCAAATATTCGTGACCAAGAATAAATCAGAAAGATAAATATTGAATTTGGCGCTGGTATTGGAGGCCGGCCGACAAACTTTCTCCTGACATCAGACGCCCGGTTTATCCAACCGACTACAGTGAGTATTGAGCGTTCGAAATATGATACAGGAATGGAGCAATCAAAAAAAAATGACGCTCGGAAACTAATGCCGCTTGACAGAAAAAAATCATGCAAAAGAAATCGAGAACTCTATTACAAGCTTAACTGTAATCCGCTTGCACCTCCAGACAATGGAGCATAAAGTTCATCAAATACAGATCGCCTTACTCTAACATTCACCAGGAGATTTACGTACATTGGGAATAACAAAGTCTCTCTTAACTCTTTTCTTTCTTTTCTTTTCTTTCCTATGGCTTACTACAAGCTAAAAGCCAGCGGTGCGTTGAAGAATCACTCGTTATCATCGATATGAAAATATTTTTTTTAAATCGTCTTTGTTACGCGTGGCAGCCACTTCAAGGAGGTAATGTCGTTTCCAAACCCCGACCGAGTAGCCAAATCAACAGATCAGTGAAGGCACGCCATATCACGAAGGACGATACTGGCGCACCCCGAGGTCGCTTTTATCGGAACCATCAAAACGTTTGAAGATAAACAAGCCGCAAACAATTTAAATTTAGATCTCTGAAAATATCACACCCAGGTTTCAGTTTAAGACGACACCATTTATTCCTGTCAGCTTTTCGATTCTTTTCAGATCAGGACAAGGAAAAAAATGTTTGCTATTTATAAAAAGTCGACAGCACGTGCCATAGTTCGATAGCATGTCGCTTACCGCTGCCTTTGATCGCCTTAATAGCTTTAGTGTTGGCCTTTCGAAACGATAAGCCCACACTAAACCTTCTTGATGTCCGTTTCAAAACACACCACGAGAAATGTAAACAAAGAAGACAAATACACCGAAAGACTTGTACACTGTTCACACAAGCAGCGAGTTCTGCCGATCTCTGCTTCTAGAACGTTCCATCAAAACCAAAAACACTTCATGCATGCCTGGAACGAAAGAGCGGACAAAAACAAGCCGTATACACGATTTTACAATTGAAGATAAACCCATAATTCTAGTGGAATTTGTTCCCAATCTAATGTAGATGTAAATGAAAGAGAAACACACCCATCTCGTTTTGGCGAGCGAGAAGAATTGTGCAAAACATGAAACAAGCAACTAATGAAAAATTATAACATGAGATCAGAAACAAGTATTCATTACCTTAATTTGTCTCATGGTAAAGATTGAGATTAATTGGAAACAAATTTTGGCAAGGGTGCACCAAAACAGACAATAAAATTACTTATATCCATGTTGCTGTGAACAACCCGCGTGTAGCCCAGTTCTTCTCTTGTCTGAATATTAAAATATAATTCTTATGAGAAGGAAAACGAAAACCAACACAAATCAAAACTACGCTAAGTAAAATCTATCATGATTCAAGTCCAACTGTAGGCCAAAGGGAAGCTAGAGTATTAAAGCCGTCGATTATTTCGGTTTAATCAAGAGTTGACACGAGTGAATTTTCACTTTTAAGGAACTCTTTATTTCCTGAGGCATTTTTCCGATGGAGAGTTGCTGTTCAACGGTTTTATGAAAAGATTTCTAAAGTTTTCGCTAAATTATCCTCTTGACACTGGGTTCGCATACCAAGCAACGGCTGCATTTTACATTACTATTTGCCATCCCTTTACCAAAACAGTGTCGAGTTCCGCTTGAGAAGCACGTGGGAACTCAACAGTCAGTAAAGGTCTACAGCAGGGAACCCAACTCAATAATTCATCAAAGGAAACTCCGACAAGGAAAAAGCATGAATAATTACCACAATTGGCACTGCACGTGCGGGCACGAAATTATAATGATGTACTAAGTTCACTTCATTTTACCATTTCGTAGAACAGTGAGTTTTTTTAGGCACGTAGGAGGGGTGTTAGTTTAGTTTCATGAGCGGCAGTGCGTTGTTTGATTCGGTGCCCGTTTAAGACGCAGCGCCTTTCCATTTCTGCGAACAAAACCACCCCACGACTCACTGTGAACAACTATGTACACATAAAACATTTATTTCTGTTTTCAGAAAGGCGGCTTCTTTGAAATGCATTCGGCAAAGTCGTCGATCATTTAAATTCAGTCTTTGCTTGAATTGGAAAGAAAAGATTACCTTAACGACATAAACACGGTTTTAAAATTTCGATCGACTGCAATAAAAAAGCCGGTCCCTCAGAAGTGTTTTTGAATAGTTTCGTTAACGACGCCTTTCAAAAGGAGTTCTATATCAAAAGCTTTAAAGGTTTGCCGCTCCTCGGCAAATAAATATGTAAAAATCGTTTACTTTCTTTTTTTTTTTCCCCTTTTTTTTATTATTTTCCGACGATGAACGTTAAGACCTACATGAGGTTTTGTTAATGGGGTCTTTGCAAATTTCATCAGGCGACTCGGTTACCATGGTTTTCCATTTCACAGACAGGTATTGTCGATACAAAAAAGAAAAAGAAAAGAAGAAAAAAACCTAACCGCTTGGTTTTATAAGAAAACCAATTTCGGTTGAGGGGTCCAATCTAGTTTCGACATTTAAAACTAACATAACAGAAGGTAGCTTAGGTCACCTGCCAATAACACCTGCAGGTCTCCTCTGGCAAAGCGAAAAATCTCTTAAGAGGAAAAATTTTCATAGCTTTGGAAGAGGCAATTTACCATTTATTATCATTTTTAGCTTTTAAAGCAACTTCAAACCTTGAACCCTCACACACAGAAACGAGAGACAAGCTAGTAATGGCAATTAGAAATATGAAAACCACCACGAAATGAAAAAAAGGCAAAGGCAATTTGGCACAGTTCCCATTTAAGCAGCTATCAATTCTGTCTTTTTTTTTTCTGCAAGATCATACCCTTGAACAGCTTTACCTTTTTTCAACTTTGACATTCAATCACTGGTTTTGTTACGTTGGGTCATGTCCTGCACTAAACCATTTCCGTTACTTTTCTATTTAAGTACATTTGTCTAAGTCTCCCGTAATTGTAAACTGGTAATCGAATTGACTACAAGTTTCTCTAGAAGAAAAAAACTCTAAAAAGATTTTGTCTCGTTAGCAAAACCGACCAATGAAAAGACTTGTAACCTAACTATCTTGACAGAGTGTACCACGTGGAAGGAAATTTCTCTCAGCAGCTAAATTGACGCGACGCACCTGAGAATAAACATTGCCCCAGGCAACAGGTTCTGACAGTAGAGACCGAAATCCAAGGAGATATACATATCCATAGCACGTACGATAACGCTGAACACACGGAAACTGAACAACACCCAACAATGGGGCATCAGTCTCTAAAGTAGCCACACACGAGGAAGGGAAACGACACACAAAGTTTTTAAAATGCGTGTGTCGTTTTAAAACGATTTCCTACTGTGATTCCCCTCTAGTCTACGACAAACAGAAGAATGGTCGAAGCTTTTTGGGTTTTAAACATACTGAGAAACGCTCAAAGACGTTAAGAAAAAAAACTAAAATTAAGACAACGAATGGAAATTCAAAGTACAAGTACCTTGATAACTATACGTAATTCTCCTTAAAAACAACATAAAAAGAAAGAGAATAGCAGGGAGAATCACAAAATATATCGTTCCATTTACATCAGCGAGTAAACGAAGTCACACATGCCTTCATAACATTTCTCGAATTGTGTCCACGAGTGACTTGAAAGCGAAAATAACCTCAAGGATAATGACCTTAAAAAAAAAAAAGACCTGTCGATGCTAACAAGGTCTATTATTGAGAAAAATGTTGCCTCAAATCGATGAAAACACTTGTCAAACTGTTCGCAGTTATTCCATCTGCTTCCCGCGCGGCGGTAGATGTTGGAGATCCGATGAAAGACGTTTACCTTCCGAATTCATACAGCAGTCAGACATTTTGCTCTCTACTACAACAGAAGTATTCCTCAGAATCATGGTTCCATAATGAACCACCCTGACCAGCAAGTAACAAGGTTATGTGACCATTTTAACTAGTTTTGACATTGAAAGCTTTTCATATCCTTTCTAAATAACTACCATATTTAAAATTTCGGCGTTACCAACAGATGCGAAACACACGCAGAGCAACCACACCGGCTACGGAAAGTCAGTAAATGGAAACGTTTTTTTAAGTTAGTGCAAACGACAAAACACGATGAAAAACAACTATTGACGATGATAACTGGTGTTGACAGGTGAAAGTATTGGCCGGAAAAATGTAAGGGATGTTGAGAATTAAAAGAAAGTCAGTAGGTTAGTGTTTGTTCAGATTCAAAAAGTTAAAAAAAGAAAGAAAAAAAAATTCAAAAAGCAACCCAATGATTTGTATTTATCACATTTCACTGTCACCGAAAATTTATACCATGCCATAGAAAAACAGCCAATCAGATCAAAGGAAAACCGTTGTATATCCAAAGTTTTAAAGCCAAGCCTTTACTCCTGCGCTTCAATATCATTCTGGCGAGATTAAGCAAGACAACGGCGCCATTTCCAATTTCTCTCAAGTGTTTCAGTGTAATAAATTACGTTGACGAGGACATTAGCTAGAATTTGTTCAATATTAGCAAGCACATCCCTCGCTGTATGAAAACAAACAAAAATAAAACTTTACAAAGAGAAAAAAATTACACTAGTTGAGATAATTTATCCGGACATTCAACAGGGTCTTGTTACCTTAGTACTCTTCGCTGATTGTGACTCTGGACCCTGTGTTAAAGTTCTGATCAAGGGCTCGTCGGTGGGTTCCTTGTCAGGATGGTCCAGGTACTCCTTTGTCCTAAACGAGAGCCTTATTGCTTCGAGGCAGTGCATAAGTTCGTATGTCTGTGCGCTTGAGAAGATCACCTAAGAAATAAAGGGCAAATGAGTATTTTGTCAAAAGTGATATTTCCCTTAACCATCCACCCCACTCGAATGCAGTAGTGTCACGCGATGCTATGGTCATCAAACTGAAAAAAAAGGTTGCGTGACAATCAAGTAACGACAAGAATGAGAGGAGCTGTCGCTATGACTTCGCTACCGGGACTGAAAACTGAGCGTGGTTTACAAAGTAAAACGAAAACTTTGCAGAAGTTAAATTTGCGCATTGATCGCGATCTCGTTCACTTCAAGTTTTACAGGAAAACTCCTCTGTCCTGACGGGGTGGGTGCACAGTGAAAAAAGTAATTCCCAAGGTGAGGGTGCATAGGGTGCGATCTAAAAATTCATTTCTTTCCGTCGTGGCAAAATTCCCAGAACTATGCAAACTATTTGGAGAACGTGCCTATAGTTTGATTTGAACCAAGAGAACCTAAACTGTTCATAGTCTCCTGGTTGAGCAGAGCAATTTCCGAAAATTTACCTCTTTATGTTCCAGGAGAGGTAAGGTATCCGTTAGCAGCGTCAGCCACAACCTGAAAGTCACAGCAAAGAAGCAATGGATGTCAGTGAATAAGTGTCACTAGCATCTACAATTTCAGTCTTTCCCTTTTCAACGAGTCCACAAATCTGTAGACCTCGAGAACGCCAAAAACTGCGGAAACTGTTGGCTTTCGAAAGAAGTAATATGATCTTTAATGAAAAACTGCAGAGTATGTACGGCATTTCATTGAGGACATCATCGAAACACCGTCAGCGTGGAGGCCGTGGGACAGCAGACCGTCGAGGAAACACATCACAAAAACAACGAAGTTAGAATAGGCCAATCAGAGCTGTTGAAAATCAACCAATCCCAAACCCGGCCGAGTGAGATGAAGGCCTGAAAATTCTTCATTATTATTGTACTCCACCCCGATAAACATCCGCACCCTTTTTTTACGATATCAGGATAAAACTTTGAAAGAGAAATGGTTCATAAACTTTTTCTTATATTTTACTCTTAATGTGCCTGAATAAAAACATGGAAAAGAAATGATGAAGTACTTTTCTTGAAAAAGAAATGAATACAGGAGGTTACATTACAACTGAATTTCGAGAGAAATAAAGAAAATTCCTGGGCCATAATATAAAGTCAAATGAATTATAAAGCAAACTCAAGGCTGGCCTTCTAATTAAAAGACCTGCCCTTACGAGTATCGCACCCACCCTAATACCCTTCTTTTCATTTTTGCAGAACGACCAAACCCACATAACTCGCTTAAAGCGTATTGAATAAACACCGGAGACTTTTGGGCGTTTGTTCGAGTCTACACTACCCACTCAAGCCCATTTGCCACAGCAATAATCTGTAATTACTTCCCGTGATACCACAAAACTATCCGGCGCAGGTCCAAGAGCAATATATTTAATTTACGTCGCGTTTGCTTGAGCCTTTGTTTTCTTTCAGGGAAAGCAGCAATATCATTGTAATCCATACACTGTAAGATTCGAACATACTAAAGGGCAGTCACGGAGTCCTAGGATCGAATGCTGAGTTCTCAATTCCACAATTTGTCTTGTCTAAATGACCCGAAGCTTCTGATTACTATCATCAATTTTTATCAGACAAAATGTTCGCCAAGAAAGAAGTGTTATCGTATACCGGTGGCTTCACACTCTTTCCGTTTGCGTGCAAGGTTCCACAAAGCAAATGCCGCCATAAAACACCGCTCTAAGAACTAATACTCTCAAGATATCATTGAAATAAGGATGTCAGTTTTAATTGTCTTCAAAGAGGCGGGCAAACGGAGGTCACGGGTCCTCATTTTATGTTCCTAACTAATATTTTTCTTCCAATGAGTTCCCTCAAGGAAATAATACTCTCAATGGCGTAAAAATTCGACCAGGGAAGAGTTCCTTCATGGCAAAAAAATCATCGAGTTTCAAAGACAGAGGTATTTCGTGACGCTGCGGTTGCACACAAAGAAGAGTTGGAGGAAAATATTTGCGGAGATGTCGTGATTCGAGGGCCGAATATTTATAACTGCGGCAAACAGAGCCATTACGGTGCATTTTTGCCGTCACGAATCGACAACAGAAGTGACCCTGTTCTAAAAACGTAAATTAATTTTAGATGATTACGGAACCGGCTAACGTCAGTAAAAACTGAGTTTTCCTGAACGGGGAAAAGTCTTAAAAGAATTACGCCCTCAACAGCTATGTTCGTGTACCATCGCACGTTCGCCGACGCTAAAGCATGGGACAAACAGCACACTTGATATAGATTAACTTGTTTTGCACTTGCTGTATTTACCTTTAAATTTTGAGGTTCAATACAATGCCTGTAGGCCTTCCTTTACGTAAAGGAAAGTTGGAATTCCTTAGACACGATGGCAACAGGAGCCTTGGGCAAGAATTGGACTAAGTTGTATTAAAATTGGGTGCGATCACCTACAAAGCACTTGAAACGGCCTCTCGTACAAATTTGACTCACAATTAGAACTTGTTACATACACAAAGTAAGCGTCGCAAGATAAACAGAAAGTCTGAATTAACCCCGGAGCAAGATAGAATACCATATTCACTCGATTAAATGCCACCCTCCGAATAAGCACCACATGCGAGAGCAAAAATTACAATAAGCGCCGCGCTAGAAAGTATGCTACAGCAAGCAATGCAGCGCTTACTTAGAGAATTTAGCTAAATACATGCTATTGTGGAGTACAACTTTTCCTTGTACAGCTTGAGTAAATTATTTTCCTCCAAAACAACGATTTTATTTCGAAGTGACTATAGTTCCTTCTTTTCTGATTCATTCTTGGACTCGGAACATAGAGGGGATGGTCGAGTTGACAGCTTTGGAAACATAAAGCAAGGAAGTATAAATGGCATTGATTGAAAAATTGATCATGGGAGTGTCACTTTGTCAACATTTTCTCCTCAAGCGCTGCTCTTGTCTTGCACAAATAATTTGGCCAACGCCGCAGTACCTCATCTAATAACTACGTGAAGAGTAGGAAAATTGCCAAAAAAGCGATTGAACGTTAACGCGATGGTTAAAGAGAAGGATATGAAGACATGCTTCACATGTGACTGTTATAATAATTCAAAGGAAGGTGAAACTGAATAGTTCCAACTTCTCCCTATAAAGTCACTATCAAACTTGTGGGCACTATCAAACTTGTGGGCAGCCCTGCGTCTTGCATACTCATACGGCAAAATCGAAACCTGTTTTATTTTTCATCCCTTCAAGTTAAGATCTCCTAATTAACCCAGTCACTCTCAGATGTGACCACAACGGAATCTCTCTTTTCAATATCTATACATTTCAAGGCGGACTGAAAGGTGCTGACAAGTCCTTGTTGACAAGAGTTTGATTCAGCGCTAAATTCTCAGAGTCACATGTGTCAAAAATGAATTGGAAACAGTGCAGAGATATCATATTTAGATCTTAGGAGTGCAAGGGTCAACAAGAATTACAGTCGAGCCTGTACTAGGCGGTCACCCACGAGGAATGGCGGGGTGCCTGCTTCATACAGGTTGACCGCCCAATACAGGTCATTTTATCCCATTATTAACAGAAACTTGCTAAACGAAGCTCGGGAGATAAACATGGATCAAATCGAAGAAGTTAAAAAGTGCGGTAACTAAGGGGGAAAAATTCGGTACTTTGACAACCGACCGCTTAATACAGGGTGACTGCTTAATACGGTGCCACTTAATACAGGTTCGACTGTACAAGAATTTCCTAAAATACCGTTAGCTTGACCTCATCAAACCTGGCTCATCTGAATGACTTTATTCTTTGACGTCCTCTTACCTACTCTTTCTCATTCCTTAGCCCTTCGAAAGCTTATTCTGCCCAAGGTCAACTCTAAGAGCATAAGGACAGTTCAGAAGGTCTTTGAATGCCACCCTTATCGAAAACATTGCAAAGTTTATTTTTACTTTCCAAATCAGTCTAAAAACGAGACGAAGAGAAACAAAACCTTGTCTCAAATTGTTGACTTAACGAGGTCAAGGTGACTGACAAGATTATCTCATCCAATTTCTTTTCTTAAAGTTTCATTTGTTTATTCATTTTCATTTTTTGTTTTCTTCGATAACAAGACTAAAGAGCAGTTCCGTTATCTAGAAACCAAAGCTTCAAGGTAACCCAGTTGTGTTAATTTTACAACTTAAAGTTTAAAAACCCAAAATGTAAAAGTAAAGTATGCAATGCCGGCTTGGTAGTGCGATCTATAAATATAAATTATAAAATAATTCAAATAGTACGCGCGCTCTGATTGGCCATAAAACCATTTTACATGAGCGTATGTAAACACGGTTTTCGTTCTTCTTTCATTAGTTATTTTATAAAAGAAATGTAGAATGGTTTCCGTGTTTACATAGCCTGATGTAAACACTTAGGAGGTTGGAGAACACTCGATAAGCTGGAAACCACTCTGCTTCGCGTCGTGGTTTCCTACGCTTATCTCGTGTTCTCCCAACGTCCCGCGTGTTTACATCAGGCTATGTAAACACGGAAACCATTTTACATTTCTTCAATATAAAATTAAAAAGGAAAAAAAGGGACCTTTGGCTTATCAAGGTGCATCTCAGACGAAACAGGCAATCGATGTGTGGAATTTACAGATGTTTCTCTTTCGTCGGAAATGTCGTGGAAAAAATCAAACCAAAGTTGTCAGGGACACAAACCGCCATTGAAGGAGCTAACTCCAAAACTCTTGCTTTACTTTTTAGCACCCAAAAACTTTTGCCAAATTGAAGGGAAAAAAGATACATATCTTAAAAGACGTTTTGGTGTGAGGCATCTGTGAGTATTGTTACGAATTGCTCCGTATTTTGACGAGCCCCAATGTCGCCTTCCCGTTTATTTTTAGCCATGCTAGTTAAAGTTAGAAAGAAAAATGTTGAAATTCTCAGACATTTCCGAATGAAGGGCATAGAGTGGGAGTTACTTGATCATACCGCTGGAAAGATGAAACAGCCAAAATCAATTAAAACTGAAAAACGGATCACACCCACTCTAAAATTAGACAAATGTATTGTTTCCACAGCTTTAGTTTAAATTGGATTTATAAGACTTTGCCAGATATCCTTCTAGGTGGGTGACTTAAGTCGAGTGTGCAGATTTGATTTCTGTCTAAATGCGTGGGGTTGTTTAAGTTATGATGTGGACTTGTCAGCTTCGAGACAATACAATATCGCGTAAAATAAAAAAAAGCATTAATCTCTTTCCTAACCCCATCTTTTGGTTTGTGATAACAGGATACCTACTTCTTTCCCAAGGGCGCGGTGAAGATGGATCGAAGAGACTTGAGGGATGGGTGATAAGATCATTCTACAAAATTGCTACTGCTACATATATAAAGAACGCACAACGCTAGGGTCAGAGCTTCAAGAACAGGACCAAGTTGTTCAAAGGGCAGATAACGCTATCCGACGTATGAATCACTATCCAGAGGATAAGTGTTAACAAAAGATCTTTCGCTATCCACCGGAAAGGGATTTTTCCAGTGGATAGCGTTCTCCAATCTTTGAACAACCGAGGCCAGCTAGATTCGATGCAGAGAAAATCTCATGAACGACAAGGTGAATCCTCTTAACTATTTCCCAAAAGAATGTATAGCACTAAGAAAAGAGAATAACATGTCTGATCGCGAGAGTAAAAGGGTTAAAGAGATCTAAGTTAATATGGTCACCTCTTTATAACAGCTACATAATGCTCGCTTTTGGTACATGTTAACTCATTTCAATTGACATCATTAATGAGATGCCCCCACAAACTGCCACTTTTCAGTAATCTTCGACAGGGCAGGTCAATCACTCTTTCAGAGCGTCACCCTTTGATAGCCTAAATGGATTTACTTAAAAAAAACAGTTAAGGCATTAAGCAAACCGTGTAAGGCGAAACGACGAAACATAGATGACAACAGTAGCAGTATTAAAACAGATGAAACAATGCCCAAACTGAGAGACTTCCCAAGCCCTTCTCTCGAAGCCTCACGAGAGACGGACACAAGTCAAGTTCTAGCTGAGAACGAGCCAAGCATATGCCGTTTACAAGCTCAGTATTAGCTGGACATAAGTCGAGCAAGGCCCGAATTTGAGCCGAGTATGAGCCCGATACGAGCTGAGCATGATCCGAATACTAGCCAAACACTGTATGAATCGGCGCCGTATATGGGCCGAGAACATGCTGTGCAAGAACCTAATGCGAACCGAAGACGAGTCGACTACGAGCTGGGCCAAGCTGAACACGAGCAAATCATGAGCCGGACGGAAGTCAAAAGAGTTGAAACGTGCAATCACGGAGTAACAGTCGTGAAAACTACAAAGATTGATTGCAAATAAAAATATAGTGTAGTTGGTGTAATAAAATGTTTCTTATCAAGTTAGTTCCTCTTGTAACTGCGTTTACAAAACGCATTCTGCTATCGTTTAAGTTGACAAGACGCTGGAGGTCAAGACTAAGAAGAGTCAGTATTTGATTCACCTTTGTGGAGCGAGCTTTGATGTCAGCAAAGATATCAGCAAATTGGCAGCTTCATGAAACTTGCCTTCCTCGTACATTTTATGGAACTCGCGATATTTCCCTGCATGAAAAAAGAAAATGAAAATTAGGGGAACAAAATGGCAAAGCAAAGAAGAGATGATAACAATAAGCACCCTAAACTCAAGATACCGCAGAAAATAGTGTTTGGGCAGGAACTGATTTCCATTTCATTTCGTCCTCCAAAAGAATGGCCTTACGCTCAAGCCTGAATGTCTACGCGGCAAACAACAGTTTCAATTGAAAATGTAGTCTTCGTGAATCGACTGACAGCATGAACAAAGTAGACGTCATTCCTCTAGGTAGAATCAACGAAAAACCTCGATAGTTATATTCGTTCAGTCATCGCTGCTTTATCGATGCATATCCGAAAAAACTTTTCAGTCTTGACTTACCAAGAAACGTAAGTCGATCGCTTAAGAGCATGGCGGATCCAAGATTGTCGATCAGGTCCAAATTTGAAAATCCCCCGCTCTTACAATACTCTGTGAGAAACCTGTCAAATTGAGAAAACGACAGATCACTTAGATTTAATTAACTAATTTAAAAGTAAAATCTTCGCACCACTCACCGCCTGAAGGTGCAGGTTTGTCGGCGAGGAAACACACGTAAGAGCAACCCTAACGCAAATCCCAACCAACGAAAACTCTAGCTTCGACACAAGAAATTGAAAAAGTTTCATTTTGCCACGCCTACATAGCATTTCACAGGCGTGACCTAAGGCAATACAAACTCAAGTGCAAATGTAAGGGATAACTCAAGGTAACTCAAAATTGTTCCTGGCCACCATGGTTGAAGTTAAAACCGAGACTTCAGACTGAAAGAAAGGTATGTTTTACGATACAGAATAGGACAATTTGAAATTGAGCATCGAAAATAATATAGGATTGCTTCGGTTTTGTTTTATTTTGTTTTATGATTGGTCCAAAAACCTCGTGCCAGTTTCTCAACCAATCAGATTCACAACTAAAACCTATCGCAACTGGCCACTCGCGTTTTCCTGCGTTTTTTTAATTAATTCCGCTTGTTTTTACTCTGAGTTTTCATTGGCCGCTGGTGAATTTCCTTTTATCTGATTGGCAAATGAAATTACCTGGTTTTGGTTTTTCGGCATTCGATCAAAAAGCGCTCCAACGGACTAAAACATTCAATTTTCTACAGAAATGTTTCTCAAGATACAAAAGCTCAAATTGGAATCTGCCTTGAGCAGAAGTGGCAATGATAATATCTAGGCATCTTTGGTAATGGTATGCTCCAGAGCCTGGTCTCCAAGGCTATTTCAGAAGGAAAAATGTCACTGAACTGCGCTCGGGACTGCGTTTAACGTATGGTCGCCATTTTCATGTTTATTTGCGCCCCCTTTGAATAAAAATTATAATCTATTAGATAGAACGTGATTTAGAGTTATTTTCGTAAACAGTGTCATGTCACAGCAGTTAAATCAAATGTAACCTTAGCGGCATAGTAATTATGAAACAGCTAGATTTCATTTGTTTAAATTCACTCAGCTGCGAAGCCCTATCTTAAAATGGGAAAATTCTGAAGTTTGGGGATAATCTACCGTGGAATTTTCGAGACTGTTCCCAAATACTGTTTAACGGGACTTCTCCATAACGTTGGCATAACAATAGTAACTGCGATTGTTATGCCACGCCCACTTTTTGAAACTTCAATCCTTTGGTCAACACATGCGTGAAATTGGTCCCACTGCGAAAGGGGAAAGTTTGGTTTTGGGCGCTTTGAATATAGTCAGTAGCCGTTTCTGAAAACTGTCTCCAGCCACCTTAATAACGATTTAGACGACACGATTCTTATCGCAGTTGTGTCCTAATTAGATCACATCCGATGATGGTAAGCGAAAATCGTACCAGAATAATTGGCTCGAAGGTCTCCTAAGGTCGAAAAGTCATGCATAATCATTCTCCATGCTACACTCCAATTTAACAAAAGAGATAACCAACACCGTGAAGAATTATTCATACCTTTCTGAAATAAAAGCTGCAAATGTAGAGTCCTAAACATAAAATAAAACAACGTAAGAGAGTTAGCATTTAACAAACTGGTGCGTTTACGATTTACCCAGATTATTACAGTCAAGGTTCGTGTCATAGGTCAGATGGAGGAAATTGCTCTTACGTTGTGCTCATGAAAGAGCTTGCAGAAGCATTTCAAGTTTTCCATTAGTAATCCGCGAATAAAAGGGATAAGGTTCTCAGGAAACTAGGATAGTGGGGGTAGTGCAAAATAATTTGGTTTTATGAAGCTGATAATGTGAATTGTTTACATAACGAGATCGGAGTGAATCTGTAATCCGTGTCAATCAATTTAAACCCTAATTACCCCTGTTCAGATCGCTTTTGGCATATTCTTGTCTGTGTAGCCATTGGATTTTTTCTACGCTTTGAAGCGTCAAGCAGCGGAGCCGTGAAAACAGCCGCCGAACCCGCCAGTTACGCAAATTAGACATATTCTAGCCCGTCTACTCCAGCTCCGAGCTTATCTTCTTTCAAAATCTCCATTTGACAACCTAAATTGTATAATCTAACCAGGAATAAAATAATGGCCACGACATTTCGCGCAAGATCACATGACAAAGTAAACCAATAACCAGCTATCGCAGTCGTTTATGAAAGTTCAGGAAACATCCTCGATACTTTATACGCAGACAAGTACTCACTTTAACTTTAGTAGCCGAGGAGGAGAAGCCAGAGAAAGACAACCTCGCAGCATCCCACTACACAAAAGGTTTGACATCAGATTCGGATAGCCTTATACCCAGAGATCATCACGATGCTAGTTGTAGTCACTAATTGTGAGGTTAGTGACTTGCTGTTTGGGGGAGGGAAGTACTTTTGGAAGTGCCAATATTTATGTTTTCAGGAACTTTACTGCAATACATCTGGAACTGCTCAACCAAATAAAATAAAATTTGGAGGAGTGATGTAACATTGGTAGTTACTTAATGTGGGATAATTTTGGTTGGTTGGTGAACCGTTTCCGTGGAAAAAACTGCTGAGAAAACCAAGAACAAACGTGATTTTATGAAATAGTCGAAAATGCTGAAAACAATAAATGACAGACGTTGTTCACTCCAAGAATACCTTACCATTAATCTTGCTTTATAGGCAAAGGCAAAAGAAATTCAGCTCCCGATTGCAGGTTGTTGTCGATGAGGGAGTCAATGAGCACTGACAAGTAGCTTATTGGTCAGTTGAGGAGTCAACGAGCTCTGCTAACAGCTCCTGATCACAAGAAGTTTGCGGGTCGTTTGGGTAGTAGATGAGCTCTTATAACAGCTCCCGACAACAACAGCTGCCGATTGCAAAAGTTTGTCGGTCGATCGGGTAGTCATTGAGCTCTGATAAGAGCTCCCGATCACACAAGTTTGGTGCTTGATTGGGAGTCAGTGAGCTCTAATAACAGCTCCAGATCGCAAAAGTTTGTTGGTCGATCGGGAAATCAATGAACTCTGAGAAGAGCTCCCGACTCAAAAGTTCTTTGGTCGGTCGGGGAGTAAATGAGCTCCGATAAGAGCTCTCAATCGCAAATGTTTTATGCTCAACAGGGGAGTCAATGAGCTCTGATAAGAGCTCCCGATCGTGATAGGTTTGTCGGTCGATTAGAGAGGCAATGAGCTCTAATAAGAGCTCCCGATAACAAAAGTTTATTGGTCGATGGGGGAGTCAGTGAAGTCTGATAAGAGCTGCCGATCACAAGAAGTTTGCTGGTCGATCGGGCTGTCAATAAGCTCTAATAAGAGCTCTCGATCGTAAGACGTTTGTTGGTCGAACGGGGAGTCAATGAGCTCCGATAAGATCTCCTGAATACAAAAGTTTGAGGATCGATTACGGAGCCCATGAGATCTGATAAGAGCTCCCGATCGCGAGAAGTTTGTTGGTCGATTTGGGAATCAATGAGCTCTGATGAGAGCTCCCGATCACAAAAGTTTTGTTGGTCGATCGGGGAGTCCATGAGCTCTGATAAGAGCTCCCGATAACAATACGTTTGTTGGTCGATCAGGGAGTTCATGAGCTCTGAAATGAGTTCCCGATCGCAAGAGGTTTGATGGTCAGTCGAGGAGTCAATGAGCTCTAATAAGAGCTCCCGATAGCAAGAGGTTTGTTGGTCGATTGGGGAGTCAATGAGCTCTCATAAGAGCTTCCGGTCACAAAAGTTTGTTGGTCGATCGGGGAGTTTATGAGCTGTGATAAGTGCTCCCGATCATAAAAGTTTTTCGGTCGATCAGGGAGTCCATGAGCTGTGATAAGAGTTCCCGATCGCAAGAAGTTTGTAGGTCGATTGGGGAATCCTTGAGCTCTGATTAGAACTTCCGATCGAAAGAAGTTTGTTGGTAGATTAGGGAGTCAATAAACTCTGATAAGCTATGAAGTTAATGAGTGAGAATATCAAGTTCAGTCACGTCAGTCCACCCAATAATGGAACAGCTGTATCCCAAATCTAGTGACCATGACCAACCTCCTTTTTAAACATACTTTTCTCTTGAGCTATCGAGCCAACAACATCTGCCGTTTATTCTTTCTTTTATGAACTAAGAAAATTAGCAGCACCACATCAACAATTGACCCACATTGATTATGATCGTTCTCTTTCATTGCAAATCGATACGAAATAATAATTTAAAAGGCAGTTTTTATTATATTTTATAAAACCAAGTTTATCTTGGTTTCCTTAGCAACCACTGCGACAGTTCAACCGACCGCATTTATCCCACATTTAATGACTGCAAAAGTTAAAAAACGATTTTAACACTTGGTTGAGTAGTTTTGGAGATATTGCGAAAACCGTTCCTGAACCATAAATATTGATACTTCCAAATGTACCCCCACCCTCTTAAAAATCAGTGTGCAGCAAGTCACTGACCCCGCAAATTGTGACTATGACTAACACAACGATGATCTCTGGGTATCAGCCTATCGTAATCCCTTGTCAAACCTTTTGTGTAACGGGGGTGATGCGTAGTGCCTTTTTTGAGATTCTTCTCCTCGACTATAGACCACAAATACTAACTTCTTACTAACCAAGCGTGAGGGCCGCACTGGGGAATATAAGCCCGAGGTCGTGGCAGTACGGACCGAGCGCAGCGACGTCCGCATAAAAACGATCGAGGGCCAATATTCCGCTGTGCAGCTCTAGCAAACGAGGTTAGTAAATAGTTTATTTCATGGCACGTGGACCAAACTTGATAATTTTTGATTGACTGGTTTTCGCGAACAACTATACACGGCTTATGACCGTTTCTGCGCGTATGGTAAAATCCTGACAGAGTAAGAACAATCAAAACGCTTGGATTGACCTCGGAACTACCTTACGTACCAAATAATAATAAGTAATAACAGTAAGGCCTGCTGCATGTTATCGCAAAGATTTACTATGACCCATGGTGATTAAAACGGTCGCAGCCTGGTGTGCTGAGACTGGGGACTACCAAGCAAACAGTTTCTACGGTGACGATATCAATATAATACCAATCAGGCAAGTGGTGAGTATTAAGGAAAATTTCAAGTGTGATGCCTGAGTTGATAAATGAGAGAGTAGGGGGAATAGATCCCTAAGAACCCTGCGCGAACCTTCCGACACATCCTTTAAACATAGATAGGTATAGGTTTAGCGCCAGGGTAAGGTAACCCTCCCTGTGAGGAATAAGCAAGTAGTTGACTCTCAACTCGAAACAGCTGTGAGAGACTTAAAGAAAGTGCCACATATTTCTCGTTCTTTCACCAACATAACTCTAAACTGCTGCAACTGTTTAATGAAGTGACTCTTTCGATCGATAATTGTTGGATGGAATTGTGTCGGGGTTATTCGATCAGAGTTCAGCATTTTCCTTTTATGAAAAACAGTATACTAAATCTAGCCAACCTCTTTGGAAAGAGACAAGACGGCGAAAGACACAATACTTTAACTTCAAAAAATCCACTAACTGATAAATCTCGAGGTCCATTAATTTATTTAAACCTAAGGCCCTTGTAAGAATATAAGAGGCAGCCTGTATAAGTTTCATTTATTAGCAGACTTTTACATCTAACTGTTTGCCCTTACCTTAGATCTAAGGCACCAAGCCAATGCAGCTCCCAGTCTCCCATTCCTCAACGCGTTCATGCTCATAGTCTTACAAATGGACTGAGCTAAAAGTATACAGATAAAACAAAACGTGAATCAGAACAACGTAACAGTACTCACAAAACCCGTCCAGATGGTTTAACGGGTAACACTCGTTTTCCATAAAATGGTGTCTAAGATGATAATCGATCGTGAGTAGCGAAGCTCTCGCGACGCGAGAAGTGCGCGCACAGCGTTGGCCCAGAACTAAGAAGAGTTAGCGGATTATTTTAGAACTGTTTTCAAGAGAAATTTACTCCCTGTTCTAAAAAAAATTTTTTTTCAACTCTTGCTTTTCCTTTGAAGTTTACGCTTTGTTTTTCATCTCTAATTTCATTTTGGAACAATACCTTACTTGAAAATAAAAACCAACCTCACCCAAGAACCTTGCGCCTCCGCCCACTCTTTACTTTACGGTTGTTTTCCAATTTGAAAATGTGCTTAGAGGGAGTTCCCATGACTGTTTTCGATTAATTTGTGGTGTTTTGCAGCGTTCTGTTGTGCTAACTACATCTGTTATTAATTTGTACTTAATTACTTCGACCTTCGACCATTTTTATTTCATATTTTGCTCTCATTGTTTACGTCTTTATCAAGAGTTCTTATTTTCGCCTTCTTCCCATTTAAACCTTAACCACATTATGCATATTCTCCATACATTTCCTAGGTTCTAACAAGGAGAGTTTGTAAAACCATCAAGAGCTGAAGCATTTGATTCATTGTGATAACTTGCGCCTGATTACTTTCGCCTGCACCCAGTCCTTATTTCGAGCTAAACCCTTCCCAATTTAAAAAAAGCTGTGCTCAGTGGAATGCTCTTGATATCTCTCTAAAAATACATTTAAACAACTTTGAGATAAAAAAAAAAGTCGCAACAGGAAAAGGTTTGAAAGCCAACCATCCACGCGTAAGCCCTTTCTAACAGGTCCCTTTATGAATTGATAAAGGGGTCACGTTTATGAAGAAATTGTGGTGCTGCGTCGGTGAGAGATTTTAACAGGGTAATTTAGTATTATCAGCCGAGTTAATTACGTAAATTAGCCACCCTAAAGATTTTACAAGCTGACGTTTCGAGCGTCAGCCCTACGTAAGAGCGCAACAACTCTAAGCCACGCCCGTGTGCTTCGATGTTTTTGATTGGTACGTGGGTGTTAGTAATAAGAACATAAATAACCAGTACTCCATATCCTTTGTCAACTTTATGAACTGGATTACGAGACATTTCGAACCAACACTTCCATATTTTACCGAAGCCGTGGAAAATGAGTGCAACCGTAAAACATACATTTTCTACGTCTATGGAGAAGAAACGCCCAAAGCGAACGCGGAAATACGGACAATCAGATCCCAAGATGACAATACCGGAAGAGATATTTAAGTACCTTCCTAGCGATGTGCAAGAGGCTATGTCTACACTGACGGCTGAAAAACAGTACTCCCTGTACCTGGATATTTTCAAACCTCTGGATTTCTACGAGCTATTGTTCAAGCACATCGAGTTACAAAATAAAATGAACAGTTAAGAGAACTGAAGAGGAATGGCTTGTTAACCCAGGCGAAGTAATGACGTAGCTGAGAGTGTCGTCGGCGGACAAGTCTATACTCTATATCTAAAGTCAAATTCAATGTTGTACTTTTTCTATGACGCTCACGAGCCTGCAAGACGTTTTTGATTTGCAAGAATAAAGAAGTACGGTTTTTCAAAGTGAAAGTAATCCGTTTAAATTTCTCTATACCCTCTATACTTACTATATAAGTTTTAAAACATAGACCTTAACCAAAGATATCTTTCGGTTTCTGCTATCCGAAAAGGGGAAAATACATTGAACTATGAGAAAAGGATCATATTAGAAAAAGTCAAAGTACGTGAAATTAAGAAGAAAATTGACTAACAGTAGCATTTTACTCCATGTGAAGTTTGTTCACAGGGTCGGATTACGTCGTAAAGTATAGGTTGTTTACTGATCGGGAGTCCATGAGCTCTGATATGAGCTCCCGATCGTGAGAAGTGTGTTGGTCAATTAGGGAGTCAATGAGCTATGATAACAGCTTCCAATCACAAAAGTTTGTTGGTCGATCGGGGAGACCATGAGCTCTGATAAGAGCTACCGATCGCAATAGGTTTATTGGTCGATTGGGGAGGCAATGAGCTCTGAAAAGTGCTCCCGATCACAAAATTGTCTTGTTAACTCGGGGAGTCATAGAGCTCTGACAAGTGCTCCCGATCACAAAATTGTCTTGTTAACTCGGGGAGTCATAGAGCTCTGATAAGAGCTCCCGATCGCAAGAAGTTTCCTGCTCGATCGGGGAGTCAGTGAGCTCTAATAAGAGCTCCCGGTCGCAAAAGTTTGTTGGTGGATCGGGGAGACCATGAGCTCTGATTAGAGCTAACGATGGTAATGGGTTTATCGGTCGATTGAGGAGGCAATGAGCTCTGAGGAGAACTCCCGATCACAAAAGTTTGTTGGTCGCCATACCAATGCAGCTCCCAGTCTCCCATTCCTCAATGCGATCATGATTCTAGACTTAAAAATGGACTGAGCTTAAAGTATACAGATAAATCGTGAATCAGAACTACGTAACACCACTCACAAAAAACCCGTCCAGGTAGTTTAACGACTATCGCTCGTTGTTTATAAAATAGTGTCTAAGTTAATAATCGATCGTGAATAGCTGAGCTCGCGCGACGCGACAAATACGCGCTCAGCGTAGGCCTAGGACTGAGAAGAGTTGGTAACACATCACAAGCCAAGAAAATTTGGCTATGACACCATAACGCACGTCCGTCTGTAAGCCCGTCCGTGCCTTCGATGATTCAAATATAATTCTTCACTTCAAAAGCGACTAAGAAACGGCAAAATCAATAAAAGTGAACTTCGTTTATTGAAGCGAACTACACAATTAAACTATTCAATTGAAGCAAACTACGTTTATATACTTTTTAATGTTAAGCAGCATGGAAAGTTCTACGCCACAATGGACCGCAATTTTAAAATGTAATTCCGCAGCACAAAAATTCGTCAATCCCTAATCCTCAATCAGTCCTAACCCTTAACCTTACAAAATCCTCACTAACCTTACCAAATTTTGTTTTCATTGCTAACGTCTTTATCAAAAGTTCTTATTTCTGCCTTCTTGACCCTTTAAACCCCAACATCATCATGCGTTTCCTCCATACTGTTCTCTACACATTTCTTAGGTTCTAACATGAAGAATTTGTAAAACCAACGAGAGCTTCTTTAGTTGCTAGTTATTTCCTATATTCTCGAGACTAAAGCATTCGATTAATTGCGATAACTGCGTCATTTAACTTGCGGCTGATTACTTTCGCCTCCACCCAAATTTCGAAAAAAGCTATGCTCTGTTGAGTGCTGTTGATATCTTTCTAAAAAAGATTTAAAGAACTTTCAGATTCAAAGAAAAGGTCGCACCCTGGAAAGTTTTGAAAGCCAACCATCCACAAGTAGGCCCTGTCTAACAGGCCCTTTATGAATCGCCGCAACGAACCGCAACTTTAACTTTATTTCCGCATGTTCAAAAAATTGATAATCGCCAATCAGTCCAAACACTAAACCTTAACAAATCCACACTAAATTTTTATGGATATAGAAGTACATTAGATATAAATTCCACTTTCAGGTTTTTGACTTTTTCTATTTTAATAGTTCAATTCAAAATTGTAATCGAGCGTTGTTTTCCAACTGATGTGAATTTTGAAGCTGTCTTTGTGTTGTTTTCAACTTTTCTTGCCCCTCCTGAGCTAAATTCATCTGCATATAAGGACGGCTGTTTACATATCAGTGTTGTTTGTCTTGTTTCGTTAGTTTCCTGAACCATACCTTATTTGGAGATATTAATTAACTTCCTAATTACTGAAAAATCAACGGATTATTTGAGGACTGTTCTCAAAGTGATTTGCTCCTTGTTCTGTGAAAAATACTGTTTTTAAAGTCTTAGTTTTCCTTTGATGTTTACGCTTTGTTTTTCATCCTTAATTTTACTTGAGAACAACACCTTACTTGGAAATGAAAATCAACACTACCCAGGAAACCTTCGCCTCCGACAACTCTTTACTCCAAGGTTGTTTTCCCATTTGAAAATGTGCCGACAAGGAGTTTCTATAACTGTTTTCGTACTGAACCGATTGATTTCTGGTGTTTTGCAATATTCCGTTGTGCTAATTTGTACTTAATTGCTCTGACCTAGCCCACTTTCATCTCCAATTTTGTTATCAAGAGTTCTTATTTCCAACTTCTTAAACCCTAACATCAGTATGTATATTCTCCTTACTGTTCTCCATACATTTCCCAGGTCCTTATAAAGAGAATTTGTAAAACCAAAGAGAGCTTCTTTAGTTGCTGGTTATTTTTTATGTTCTCGAGACTTAAACGCTTAATTCATTGTGATACTTGCGTTATTTAACTTGCGGCTGATTACTTTCGCCTCCACCCAGTCTTTATTTCCTAACTAAGCAAAGCAAACTTGGAAAAACACCTTTCCAACTTAGAAAAAGCTGTGCTCAGTTCAATGCCGTTGAAATCTCTCTAAAAATTATTTAAAAGAAGAACTTTCAGATCAAAACAAGCTTCGGAAATTAGCCACCATAGAAAGAGTTTAAAAGCTGACATTTCGAGCGTTAGCCCTTCGTCTGTTGCTTTGACGAAGGGCTAACGCTCAACAATTCTACGCCGCGCCCACTTATTTTTACTATTGGTTCCTAATCCTATTAGCAAAAGGAAGCTTTTAATTGGTGCGTTGTTGCTAGTAATAGGGATATAAATACCAAGTACTCCATATGCCTTGCCTATTTCATGAGAATTGATTACGAGACATTTCGAGCCAACACTTCAATATTTTACCGAAGCTGTGGAAAATGAGTGCAACCGTAAAACATACATTTTCTACGTCTATGGAGAAGAAACGCCCAGAGAGAACGCGGAAATACGGACAATCAGATCCCGAGATGACAATACCAGAAGAGATATTTAAGTACCTTCCTAACGATGTGCAAGAGGCTATGTCTACACTGACGACTGAAAAACAGCACTCCCTATACCTGGATATTTTCAAACCTCTGGATTTCTACGAACTGTTGTTTAAGAGCTTCGAGCCACAAAATAAATGAACAGTTTGGAGAACTGACGAAGAATGGCCAGGCGAAGTGATTAAGTAACTAAGAATGTCCTCGGTGGACGAGTCTATGAACTACATCTTACCTCAAATATTCAATGCTGCACTTTTTCCATGACACTCACGAGAGTGCAGGAACTATTTGATTTGCAAGAATATAGAAGTACGGTTTTTCAAAGCGGTAGTAATCCTTTCAAACTTCTCTAAACCCCTGCCTTTGTGTAACTGTAATATTCGAGTATCATAACACTTGAAGATTTTAAATAAAAATTTCTCGAACTTTTTAAAACATAGACCTTAACCAATTATACCTTTCTTTGTCACTACGCTGGGATTTTTTTCTTTGTCCTGTGCTCTTTTTAGAGAGATATCAAAAGTATT
The DNA here is from genome assembly GCF_036669915.1 of Pocillopora verrucosa. Classification (NCBI taxonomy): domain Eukaryota; kingdom Metazoa; phylum Cnidaria; class Anthozoa; order Scleractinia; family Pocilloporidae; genus Pocillopora; species Pocillopora verrucosa. The sequence goes on along the minus strand of NC_089319.1, from coordinate 11,688,761 downwards.
TAACTGAACATAGCCTTTTTCCAAATTGGGAAGGATTTCCTTCATAGTTGCTTCGCTCAGTTTTAACTGGAAAGTTAAATTGAATCAACGGAAAATCTTCCTTAAACTACATTTCAAGGAAAAATAGAATTGTCAGAAACATGTTTTGAAGCTTCAATTAAATCAAGCATTGATTTTAATGTTAATTTAATCCGCGTAGAAAGTTAGTTGAACGAAGTAAATTTTTTCTGTAAACCATCATTGAAATACAAAAAGAATTGTCAATATCAATTTGGGAAGGTCTGAGTTTAAGTAAACACATCGCCTGAAGTAGTAGCAGTTGCACTTTGTTTCCTTTTTGCCATGTAAAGTTTGCTTTGATTGATTTTGTCATTTTTTAATCGCTTTTGAAGGCACGGACGGGCTTACAGACGGACGTGCGTTATGACGTCATAGCCAAATTTTCTTGGCTTGATGTGTTACCAACTAAATTGGGATCTCTTATTAGAGTTCAACCAACAAACGTTTGTGATCGGTAGCTCTTATCGGAGCTCATTCTTTCCCCTATCGACCAACAAACCTTTTGCGACCGGAAGCTCTTATTAGAGCTCATTGACTGCCCGATCACCAAGAAAACTCCCCAATCGACCAACAAACTTATTACGATCGGGAGCTCTTATCAGAGGTTATGGATTCGGCGATCGACCGACAAACTTTTCTGATCGGGAGCTCTTATCAGAGCTCATTGACTCCCTAATCGACCAAGACGAAAAACATATAAACAACCTTCATTTCATTTTTACTGTTAAGCAGTATGGAAAGTTCTTAGCCACAACGAACCGCAATTTTAAACGTATTTCCGCAGCACAAAAAATCGCCAATCCCCAATCTGTCCTAACCCTGAACCTTACCAAATCCCCATTAAATTCGCATGGACATGGAAGTACATTAGACATAAATTTCACAATTTCAGGCTTTTAGGGCTCTATTTCTCTATTTCAATTTAAAATTGAAATCGAGCATTGCTTTGTAACAAATGTGAATTTTGAAGATGTCTCTGTGTTGTTTCTCACTTTTTTTGGCCCCTCCCAGGATCATCTGCAGGAAAGTACGGCTGTTTACCTGTCAGTTTTGTGTGTCAAGTCGCGCTAGTTCCTGAACCATACCTTATTTGGAGATACTAATTAGCTTCCTAAAATTATTGAAAAATCAACGGATTATTTGAGAACTGTTTTCAGGAGTGATTTTCTCCTTGTTCTACAAAAAAACTGTTTTTCAACGTTTACTTTTCCTTTGATGTTTACGCTTTGTTTTTCATCTTCAAAATCATTTTGGAACAACACCTTATTTGAAAATAAAAATCAGGGTCACTAAGGAACTCTACGCCTCCGCCCACTCTTTACTTCAAGGTTGTTTTCCAATTAGTAAATGTAAAATATTCCGAACCCTACGCCTAGGCTTAGCTAATGCGGAATAATGATGGTCACTATTTTGAATTCGTTGTGGGTCGTTAAAGCAGTCGTAAATTAGGTTCTCGCAAGAGTAGAAAAACATCAATGGAGCACAAGAAATTGCAAATTGACAAATCAGGGCTTTTTTTTCAGAGATGCACAAATCGTAACGCAGCCTATTAACGTTCATTACGCATATCTCTTGGAAGATCTTACTAATAGAACATTAATATAACTGCATACTGCCTCAAGCAGCAATGTCGAAAGTGTCGTGTGAGTTAATATGATAAGAAAAGATGGTACATTTTGAGCTCCATAATGGAATGGAGAAAGATGCCTTTCTTTCGTTTCGTCATGAGCATAGGACAAAGAAAAACTCCCAGCCTAGAAACACGACGAAAAACATGATAACTACATTCATTTCCCTTTTAATGTTAAGCAGCATGGAAAGTTCTAAGCCTCATCGGAGGGCGATTTTAAATTTATTTAATCGCCAATCAGTCCCTACACTACACCTTAACAAATCCACACATAGATAGAAGTACATTAGACATAAATTTCACTTTCAGGTTTTTTTCTTTATCTACATTAATAGTTCAATTCAAAATTGTAATCGAGCGTTGTTTTCCAACCGACGTGAATTTCGAAGCTGTCTGTGTTGTTTTCAACTTTTCCCTTGGCCCCTCCTGGGCTAATTTCATCTGCATATAAGGACGGCTGTTTACAAAACCTTACCAAATCCCCACTAAATTCGCATGAACATGGAAGTACAATAGACATAAATTTCACAATTTCAGGCTTTTCAGGCTCTATTTCTCTACTTCAATTTAAAATTGAAATCGAGCATTGCTTGGTAACAAATGTGAATTTTGAAGATGTCTCTGTGTTTGAAGAATTTAGATATATGAAAATTCACATATTTGCACTGCGGTGGAGAGATGAAATTAGAAGATCCTCGCAGCTAAGAACACTACTGAAACTAGTAGTTGTAAATAGGACCTGAAAAAAATTTTTTTTTTTTTGGCCCGTACGGGATATGAACCCATGACCTCTGCGATACCGGTGCAGCGCTCTACCAATTGAGCTAACAAGCCAACTGGGAGCTGGTCAATGAATTGGGTACAAATAAACATCCAAGTGAATGAAGAATTTAGATATATGAAAATTCACATATTTGCACTGCGGTGGAGAGATGAAATTAGAAGATCCTCGCAGCTAAGAACACTACTGAATCTAGTAGTTGTAAATAGGACCTGAAAACCTGTTTCTCACTTTTTTTGGCCCCTCCCAGGATCATCTGCAAGAAAGGACGGCTGTTAACATGTCAGTGTTGTGTGTCAAGTCGCGCTAGTTCCTAGACCATACCTTATTTGGAGATACTAATTAGCTTCCCAATTATTAAAAAATAAACGGATTATTTGCGAACTGTTTTCAACGTTTACTTTTCCTTTGATGTTTACGCTTTGTTTTTCACCTCTAGAATCATTTTGGAACAATACCTTATTTGGAAATAAAAATCAATGTCACTAAGGAACTCTACGCCTCCGCCCACTCCTTACTTCAAGGTTGTTTTCCAATTAGTAAATGTGCTGAAAAGGAGTTCCCACAATCGGAAGTGGGGAATAAGATATTCCGAGTCTTACGCTTACTTTTCTTGCCCTCCTGGGCTAATTTCATCTGCATATAAGGACGGCTGTTTACATGTCAAACGTTGTTTGTCTCGTTAGTTTTCTGGACCATACCTTATTTGAGGATACTAATTAACTTTTATAAGTGTTGAAAAATCAACGGATTATTTGAGAACTGCTTTCAAGCGTGATTTGATCCTTGTTCTTCAAAGAGATGGTTATTTATGATTTATAAGGTTGTTATTCATCTCTAATTTTATTCAATAACCATATCTTACTTAGAAATAAAAACAATCTTCACCCTACAACTCTACGCCAGGCCTAATATTTGGATATTTTCAGTATTCGCTCTTAATCCTATCAGCAAAAGAAAGCTTTTGATTGGTGCGTTGGTGCTAGCAATAGGAATATAAATACCCAGTACTCCATATCCTTTGCCAATTTCAGGAGAATTGATTACGAGACATTTCGAGCCAACACTTAAGTTGTGGAAAATGAGTTCAACCGCAGAACATACATTTTCTAAGTTTATGGAGAAGAAACGCCCAAAGAGAACGCGGAAATACGGACAATCAGATCCCGAGATGACAATATCGGAAGAGATATTTGAGTACCTTCCTAACGATGTGCAAGAGGCTATGTCTACACTGACGACTGAAAAACAGCACTCCCTATACCTGGATATTTTCAAACCTCTGGATTTTTACGAACTGTTGTTTCAGCGCTTCGAGCCACAAAACAAATGAACAGTTAGGCGAACTGACGAGGAATGGCTTGTTAAGCCAGGCGAAGTAATTACATAACTGAGATTATCATCAATGGACAAGTCTATGCGTTACATTTAAGCTCAGGTTCATTATTGTACTTTTTCCTTAATACTTAAGAGTGTTCTGTTGTTTGAGACACAAAATAAATGAACAGTTAGGCGAACTGACGAGGAATGGCTTGTTAAGCCAGGCGAAGAATTATGTAACTTAGAATGTCGTCAATAGACAAGCCTATACACTATATCTAACCTCAAATATTCGATGTTGTACTTTTTCCATGACGCTCACGAGCGTGCATGAATTTTTTGATTTACAAGAATAAAAAAGTACGGTTTTCAAAGCGGTGGCAATCCGTTCAAACTTCTCTATACCCCCTGTCTTCGTGTAATTCGAGTAATATAAAGATTTAGGCAAGCCTAAAAGCGGAGCTCGCATTTTTTTTTCCGCACGTCTCTTCAACAAAATTAAAGCCCCTACTATGGATAAAGTGCGTGGTAATATAAATGGATTTTCATTCGCAACTTCTCCGTGTCCGTGTAGAGGACTGATTATTAGATAGTGCCCGTGGTACAGTTGCGTGGCCGCGCATGCTAAAAGTAGCACCTTGTACAGTCGGTCGTGCGGTTGTACGGTCGTACATCCAAATTTTTTCGGCTTGATGGGTTACTACTATTTTGTATAATTATGGGGCTACGCTCTGCGAGCTCCGCTATCATAACGCTTAAAGATTCTAAATAAAAACTTCTCGAAGTTTTAAAATATAGACCTTAACCAAAGATATCTTTCGGTTTCCGTTCTCCGAAAAAGAAAAAAATACATTGAACTAGGAGAAAAGGATCATATAAGTAAAAGTCAAAGTACGCGAGATTACGTAGAAAATTGACCAACAGTAGCATTATACTCCATGTGGAGTCTGTTTAGAGGGTAAGATTATGTCGTAAAGTTTAGGTTGTTTCCCGAAAAATGTAATGTGACAAGTAACCACGAAGTTGTATCGGGAAACATCGATTAAACACAAGTTCTAAATCAAGAAGAACTTCCTTCGCCAAAAGACCAACGATGGTCGTTCAAATATGCTTTTTGTAGATGTTTGCGAAATCGTACGAGGCAGCAAAAACTAGCCCTTCCACTGAAACTAAAGCTACAGTTTTAACTTCGAGTTTAGCCTTTTGGCGACGATGTCATGACTTTATTTTGTATCCGTAATGTCAAATCCCAGCCTACCGCATATAATTGCATCTTTTCGAATGTCGTTGGGCAACTAAAACCAATTTATCGCAAAAGGCACTTAGAACAAATAAAATTATCTAAAGGAGCCACTGAAAACGCAAACTTACAGCTGCGAGCTGTTAGAAAAGCGGGAAAAACAACGAGGGCGGCTCCTAATCCCTCCCTCTGCTTTTCTCTTGCCTATCATTCACCCTCTCAAGAGACATTTGGCATTTTCCTCTGCTTTACAATTTCAACACGATGGATTTTGGACTGAGCGCTCGCTCGCTAAAAATATGGCTGTACTGCAGTCAACACTTCTCTACAACCTAGAAAATTCGTCAATAAAACTAATTATTTGCACTTAGACCTCGTATAGCCTCAACACTCGACTACAAAACTAATGCACTCGAGAAAGTAGTCTTATATCCCATTCACACCAGCAAAGCAAGTTTAGTTTAACCAGGTTTACCTGAATGAAAATCAGCCACAGAATAGTGAAAAACTGAATTTCCGTAAGTCAAGTAATCGTAAACTTGTACTTTCAAAGAGCCAAATTGGAACTTTAAAAAGCTCCTAAGAAGTTCAACAAAACAGCTTTAACCATGTTTAGGTCATAAGAGAAGGTATAATCACAGCCATGAAGAGTAACAGTAATCTAAATCCTAAAATCAAGCTTTCGGAGTTAAAGGTGACTAGAAAGTAACAATTCGATAACTTAATTCGCGCCAAAGCATGTAAAATACTTTGAAAATGAAACGAGCGCTTTCAAAATTTCCTTCGTGTTACCTTATTCACCTTGTGGGACTAAGTGTTATCTTCGCCCGCTGTTACAATTCCCTTCTACTTCCTTTTATCCTCAAAAACTGCACGTTTTGGGAATGCATTGAACGTCCCTTTGTTACCAATTACTCTAGGCATCACTGACTGTAGATTTTATCCATGTTTCTAATCTTTCTATCATTCCCTTAGATGGGATATAAATTTCAGAAGAGCTCGATTCAAATTACGATCCTTCCGCCGTTTTGGATTACATCCTACCTCACGTGCCGCACAGCCTGATGCTTATTTGTGCGGAACCTGATGCTCACGCGCGTATAAGCTGTCTCGCGCGATCGTCCCGTGCGCAAGCTGCAAAGCGTGCGTATTCAAAGCTCTCCTCTTTGACAACTGTTTCAAGTATCAAAAAAAATGAACGATAAATACAATGATTTCTAATCTTCACCAAATTTCCGTTTTGTAAATGTAATACACTGCCTGCAACGAATTCTTTGTAGCTAATTACTGTAACCTCTGCCTAAAGTATTTTTATAATTTTTTCATTGTGTGATCTCCACTAAATTTTATTTCTTCATCAACCTTTATAAAGCTATTTCAGTATTCGCCGATCACCCATTTTGAGAGCGTTTTGTGAGTTTGCTGTGTCAAATGCGTTATTTCATTTTCAGTTAATATCCCTTCGATATACTTCTGATTAAAGAGACCTTCCGCGCATAATTATTGCCGTGTTGTTTTCCAAGTTTCCAACTTGTTCATACCACTCTTGCAGTCAAACGTTTGATTTGAGTTTTTTCAGTGCCGTTGAGCTAACTGCGTAATTTTATTTATTCTTCATTACTGTAACCTCCGTCAAATCTTTATTTCAAGGTTTTTTCTAATCTTTTATTGTGTTGATTCAGATTTTTAATAACAGCTTTCATAACCAAACAATTATTTTGAGTTCGTTTGGTGATGTTCTATTCTGCTGGCTGTTAAGTCAATTTGTAATAAATTACTGCGACCTAAGACCAATCTTCCTCTCATTTTTTTTTATTATTCAAACCGTGTTTATCAAGATTTCTAATTACGATTTTTGTAGCCAAAAGAATAAAATTTAAAATGTTCTGCCATGTTCCATTCTGCTGGCTGCGTAAGAGAACTTGTAATAAAACACTGCGAGGAGGTCAAATCTTTACTTTATTTCTTTACTTTTTTTATTCAAACTGTGTTTATCACGACTTCTTAATACAGCTTTCGGAACCAAACATTTAATTTAAGAATGTTTTGCAATGTTGTTACTTTGCAATTAACTACCGCGACCAACGCCCAATCATTAATTCAAATTTTTTCTTTATTTGAACCCTGTTTGTCAAGAGTTCTAATTACTGCCCTCGTAACGATACGACCGATTTGAGATGTCTGTTGTGGTAACAGCGTCATTTAAATTGCGACTAATTGCTGTCGCCTCCACCCATTCTTTATTTCAAGGTTGTTTTTCAATTTGAAAAAGTACCGACCGTAAGTTCCAGGAACTGTTCTCGTACCGAAACGACTAATTTAAGAATGTTTTGCAATGTTGTTACCTCGCAATTAATTACCGTGACCAACGCCCAATCATTAATTCAAATTTTTTCTTTATTTGAACCCTGTTTATCAAGAGTTCTAATTACTGCCCTCGTAACGATACGACCGATTTGAGATGTCTGTTGTGGTAATAACGTCATTTAAATTGCGACTAATTGCCGTCGCCTCCACCCATTCTTTATTTCAAGGTTGTTTTTCAACTTGAAAAAGTACCGAACGTAAGTTCCAGGAACTGTTATCGAACCGAAACGACAAATTTGAGAATGTTTTGCAATGTTTTGTGGTGCCAACTGCGTCATTTAACTCGTTTTCACATTTCTCTGACCGGCGGCCAATGTTTAATTTACGGTTGTTTTTCAACCTGAAATTTTGTTGCAGTTCCAATAAGTGCTCAAGCACAGAAATAATTAATTCGATATGTTTTACAATGTTTTGTTGTGCTAACTGCGTCATTTAATTTGTACTTAATTACTTTGTCCTACGCTCAGTCTGTTTCAAAGTCGTGTTTTTCATTTCCACGGCGATTATCGAGTCCTAATTCCAATAACTGTTCTAGCACCAAGCAACCAATTTGTGATGTTTCGCAATGTTTTGTTGTGCTACCTACATCTGTCTCTAATTTGTACTTAATTACAACGAATTAATCTGACCTACGCCCACTTTTATTTTTTTGAAAGTTTTTTTTTCCATTGCCAACGTCTTTATCAAGAGTTCCCATTTCCACTCTAACATCATTAGACACATTCTCCATACTGTTCTTTATACATTTCCTAGGTTATAACAAGGAGAATTTGAAAACCCATCAAGAGCCTCGTTGGTTTATGATCATTTCTTTTAATTCTCTTAACTTAAACATTTGATTCAGGGGTTAGATTGTGAGAATTAGAACCTTGTCACTCGTAGGCATTAAAATGTTGAACGAACGCTTCATTTGAGAATTTTTAACAGTGTGGTCTATGGTGCTCACTATGTCATCGTTTCTTGGGGTGACCTCGGCCCAGTCCTAATTTGAAGGTTGTTTTCCAATTTACTATGTGTTGAACCATAGTTCTACATACTGTTCTCGTACAGTAACTACTAACTTGCGAGTTTTTTTGCAATTTTCTGTTATGTTAACTACGTAAATAACTTTTTTTTCTATCACTCTGATCTACGCCCAGTCATTAGTTAAAAGTTGTTTTTCAATTTACATTGGGTTGAACCACAGTTCTAATTACTCTTCTCGTGGCGAAATGTCTAATTTGCGAGTGTTTTTCAATGTTCTAATGTGGTGACTACGTTATTCACTTCGTTCTTAATTACTCTGACCAACATCCGGATCTTATTTTCAACGTTGTTTTGTTTTTTTTCCCTTTCCAGAGTGTTTAGCAAGAGTTCCTATTTCCGCCAACTTAACTAAACGGCTAATTTCAGTGAGGCCGATCAACGCCCTGTCATTATTTCAAGGTTGTTTTTCAATTTGTTTTTCACTCTGTGTTTAACAGTAGTTCTAATCTGTGCTCTGATAACCAAACGTCTAATTTGGTGTTCTGTAATATTATATCGTGCTCACCGCGAGAGTTAATTTTTCCCTTATTCTAGTGATTTAGGCCCAAGGTTGATTAAAAATTAACAGCACTTAAAATCAATTAAATTAATGATTGATTAAAATTAATAACGCTCTTACCCGTATGAAGAGAAGATGAGTAGACGTGGCCTAGCCTGCTTAGCAGTGTTTTATTTGCTAACTGCGCGAGTTGAGTTGTAGTTTATTTGTGTCACCTCTCCCTCATCTATATGGTAGCGTTGTTATTGAGCATTACGTCCATTAAGTAAATTGCCGTTTTCTTCACGGACTGTCCATTTTGAGAACCGTTCTATCTTGGTTGATGCGTAGTTTTGAGAATGTTTCGCAATAGTTTTGCCACTACCGACGTCATTTAATTTGCTCTCATCTTCTGCAATATTGTAGCGTTATTTTTGACATAGTGTTAAGTTATATAGCGTGAAGTTTCCCATAAGACTTCCTCATAAATAGCATAAAGTTTCTCATAAGACCTCTCTCTGACAGTCTCTACTCCCCGGTTAGGAGTATAAAGTTTCTCATAAGAACCCTCCGTGACAAAATTAAACAAAAATAATAAAAAAATATCTCACGATGAATTTCCCCGTCATTACGACGAAACTTTTTTCATAGCCTAGCTAACGTTTCATACCTTGCGCAAGCATTTCCAAGTCTTCGCACAGCCTGAGCACTTTCATGGCTTTCTTGTCTGTCTCAAGAGGTAGATGCTCAATGTACTCTTCAAGGTGTGCCCTACAACAGTAATAATCGAAATAGTAATAAAGATAATGATAATAATAGGGGTTAGTAAAGTGCTTTCGATCTAGCTTAAGAATGGATACTTTTGTCTTAGCGTAACAAAATCCAGCTTATAGTTAAGCTCAGCTCAGTTTGTCTTTGCACCCAACTAGTATCTGGGAGGCCTGGGCTCGAATCGCGTCGAAGCCGGAATTTCCCCAGACTCCTTTTCTACAATTGCTAAACTGCAGCTCTCTTGCGAGGATCACTGCTTAACCCTTTAACTCCCACGAGTGACCAAGACAGAATTTCTCCTTGCAATATAAATACAATATCAAGTATGCAAGTAATGAGAACAAAGAAAAATATCTGTCAAGGGATTATTAGTTGATCCACTACCAAATTCTCTGAACTAACATGACATGGACTGTATGGCAGACGGTAAGGAGAATTACTAATGAGATCTTGGGAGTTAAAGGGTTAATTTGATTTTAATCCGCAGGTCAAATGAAATCTATTTCTTTCCAAATTGAATAAGTGTGTTTTAAATGAATTACAAGGCAACAAAAATTATCTGGAGCACTTTACGAAAACCAAACGAAAATAAATCTGATTAAGAAGCTCACCTTCCGTAAACCGGACACTGCAGAAGGTAGTCCACTGCAACTCTCCAAAGGCTTCAAAAAAGACAATAATTTATAGTTTTGACTTCACACAAAGCATCTATATTCTTGTACTTAGTTCGTTAAAAATTGCACGTTGGGGGCTACCATGCTGCTTATGGAAAACAACCCATGGCTCAATCTTTAACAGAGTGACTAGCATCTAATTTTTCTTTACAATATAACCTCTGAATCAAATTAAGCCCAAGAGAACAAAGCATATGATGACTACCTAGAGGGGCTCTTGATCGTTTAAAGATTTCTCCTTGTTAATACCACAGGAAATGCCAAGAGAAAAGTGCGGAGAAAATGCATACTGATGTTAAATGTCAAACAAAATGTATTTTGAACGTGCCGATTAGAAAATTGGATAGTGAAGGGTTTCAAACCCGGTAACCGGCGGTCTATCGCCGTCTATAAGATCTCCTAACACCATCTGCTTAGCCTACGAACAGGTCCTCGTGTTTGGGCTTCGCCTAACAGCTCCTTTTTTTCGGAGACAGCCTCCTAATACACCACTGGCAGCCACTTATGGAATAAGTTATTGAAACCCCTATGACAGGTGAACAACTCATTTTGCACAGTACTTGAAAACATAAAAATTTCTCCAGCAAAACCAGGAGAGTTCTTTTTTTCCTCTTAGAGGTCAAATTTAATTCGTGTCTCACCTGTGATGCGACATGAGGCTGGCGGAATACTCTAGGAGTAGGAACTCTCTCAGACTGATACTGTGGCTGAAAATTTTCCAGAAATATTTGAAGAAATTAGTACAGGTAATCGCATGGGGCCGAGTAAAATTAATCAAGGGCTCCTTAGAGCGACCTCATGTATGTCTCAGTTATTCAGTTAATTGGTGAGAATTTTGACCATTTGCCATCTCCCTTGAATTTTGCGTGAAGTACCCTCAAATGACCAGTTGATTAAGCTATAATTATGCTTAATAACAACAGACACAAAAAGAAGTTTCAAGACAACGTTTACTGATTGAATTCAGATAAATTGAGGGGTAAAGCGCAAAAAAAAAATGTCGGAGTGATTGCCGAATAAAGCTGAAAATTCAATCTGCGCCCAAGAAAATGATACAGTTTCAACGCGCGTTAAATTCTGACTAATTAGCACAGGTAACAACATGAATTCGAGAGCACTTTGGTGGTAATAAGCACGAGTAAATGTGACCCTCCACGGGAAAACGGACACTAACGCTTTTCTGTTAAACGGTCTCGAAAAACGGTTGTAAACGGATAGTAAACGGCTAACTCGAGCGTTTAAACGGATGCCATAACCGCTTAAACGGATGGCAAAAAATTTAAACGGTTGACCAAAGTCCAAAAACGGATAGCTTAGGCCTTCAAACGGTTGACCAAAAATAAAAACGGATAGCACGAAACGTTAAACGGTTGACCAAAGTTCAAAAACGGATGACTCACACTGTCAAACGGTTGACCAAAAATAAAAACGGTCAGCCCGAAACGTTAAACAGTTGACCAAAGTCCAAAAACGGATAGCTTAAACCGAGAAACGGTTGACTAAAATCGACAAACGATGAGCCGGCGAGATCTTCTGCGGAAAAACTTTCAGAGTGACAACGGATAATTATCCTTTAAAGCGAAAATATTGAGCATGATAATTTGAAAAGTAATAACTAGCATATACTTGCGCATTTTATTTCTGGGTTAATTACTGCCGCTTTCGTGTGACATTCATGAAATAAGCGCAATTTACTGAGAATAGTTTCGCTGCCGAATATCCTGAGCGACTACCGCGAGAGACTCATAATCTTCTCCTTTGTTTATTCTTATTATTATTGAAAATGAACTTCATTTTTTCCTGTTCGGAAGTTTCGCGAAACAAATTTGCATATGCAATGCCGCCACCTTGTCTGAAGCCGAGACGTTTCAAGGTCAAATAACGCAATGAAGTTCAATTGCAAATAAAAGGTCGAATCGGTGTCACGCACCAAGCGGGGCCGTTAAAATGATTGTCAATAAAACCAAGAAAGATGAATCAAGATGATATAAACAGAAAGAGAGTACCCGATTAAGCAGTCCATCGACTGGGGGTCTGCGAAATATACCAACCCAGCTCACTGCGGCTGAAACACACGCCGATAGATGCCAGACAACATAAGGTCAGTTCAACTTTATTTACATTACAAGGAACGAGCGAGCTTATGTACATGTTTGCTAAGGCGACACTTCGAGTTAATTTTACTTTTGATGGATTTCCATACTTTTTCTTTCTCCGTGGCAGATTCAATTGGAAAACGGCTAAATACTAGCACCTTCAACGCCTGAAGTTTCGTAACGTCTAGTTGCTGTTTATTGTGGGTGCCGTCAGTGTTGCTGTTACTCAGCTCTTCCGAGGTATAGAAGAAAGGCAAAAGTTTCAGAGCGCACCGGTGCCTCTCTTTTTCCTTTTCCAAGACTTCTCGCACCCCTTTCGATTTGCTGGGCGTCACCAACGATCGTATGACATCTTCACCAACTATGTCGTCCTCGAGGGTTGATGGCTGGAGTGCAGGTGTTTGCGGAGTAGTTGGTGCTGGTGGAGTTGAAGGCACTGGTTCGAACCCTTCCATCGGATCATCGCTGAGGAATGCCAAAGCCTCGTGGTCGATGGTTTGCAAGTTACCGGTCTGAGGAACTGGGCCACAATTTACTCCTGGATCACTGAACTAGAAAGTAGGGATATTCACTCGTTAGTTTCGGACCAACGACACTAAACAGGGTCTATTTCCGGTTCCGGTTCAAAGATGCTCAGTATCCTAGTGCGGTTTTCCTAACAAGTCCATTTTAAGAAAAGCTTACGCAAATTATATATAAAAAAAAGCAACTACTTACCACTTTCTCTAACGAATCCAGACGTTGCTCAATCTTGTTTAGTCGAAGGGACATGTTATCCTCCATTGCAGACAGTGTGTCCTGTAATGTCTCCATCATCTGTAGAAATGTAATTTGCGTTAGTTCCATAGGTACTTATAAGATACTAACACTTAAGCCTGCTTACTCGCCACCAGTTAAAAATAATTCTAAAATTTTGGTGTGATAAGGGAAATTGGAAGAACCTATCAAAATAACACTTACATGCAATTCGCAATCATAACCTCAGTTATATTGACATCTTAAAAGTAGAAAATGAGACAATGGTATTCTTGTAATGTTTCTTCATCCATTTTTGAAAATTCAGATTAACATTGATCAATGTGCTTACCTTGCAGACGCTTTCCTGTACTTTGTTGTGCACAGCTTCCACAACAGAGACATTGGCAAGCTGAATGTTGTCGAGTTGTCCCTTCAGGGTTTTACATTCAGCCTCCTTGGCGGCTAACTGCTGGTTTACGGCCTCCAAATCTTTTTCTGTGGTCGCCGTGCATTTCGCTTTCTTGTTGGCTCGATTAGTAGCCCATTCAACCTCTCTCTTTTTCTGCTCAGCCAGAAACGCACTATATGGATCCCCACAAGTCACTGATCTTTCCTAGGAATAAAAGCATCTTCATAAACACAACGAAATACCAAATGTAAGACCCCCGAAAAACAAAACATCGTAGGCGTTTTATGACGACTCAGATTCATACGATTGACTCGGACTACAATCAACCTCGGAAGGAGTAATTTCAACTGTCATGAATGCCTCACAAACGTAACCGGTATAATGTTAAATTTCAATTCAGTACAAATTTCTGCATGCACTTGTTACGTTCTGAATCTTCTGTTGAGAATGTAACCGTCTCGTACTCAAGTTTTATTTCGTACCACATTAAGTTTACGTAACAGTTCAAAATACGCGTAATGTAGTCTGCGAACTGAACGTTGATGAAACGACTATAACTCCTTACACAGCTCAAATCAATTCTATGCGTGAAATATAATTCGATTTGATTCAGCCCAAGTTCTCTATTACTTAATGGACAATTACATGGTGTCGTTAACAAGTGGAATTTTTTTTTCCGAAATCAACACGACCAACCTTATGAATACTTGAATTCACTTGAGTTTTCCGTGGCTGCTGGCTTTCTTCCTGTTTTTCGACTGGTAGTTTGGACTGATTGGAAATTGGATCGGGTTCAGTTCCAGAAATGAACTTGGATGACCACTCAATGTCTTTTTGATTGAGAATCTCTTCGTTATCTGTAACCAAGGACACAATGAGGGTAAGTTCGCGCAGTAATAAATGCAGATGCGTGGAGAGCCCATGAAAAAAATGACTGAACAGAATCGTTGTTTGTCTAGCGAAGAATTATCAGAAGGAAAGGTTGTAAGACTTACCACCCATAGCTATAATCTCTGCTTGTATCTTCTTGCCCTCCCAGTTGACTGTCACCATGCTCAAGTTCGGCCAACTGCTCAATTGACGAACATAATTCGGGTAGGAAGCAGAGCGAAATAGAACAGATTATTTCAGTAATCGATCCGAACTCACAAAAACTTGCATGTTCGGTTTCTGAATTCTCGGTTGGCAAAATAGAAACTCTGATGCAAAACAGGGACTTTTTTCTTTAATAAGAAAACAGAAGAAGCAACATATACATGAACGAAATTTTTGTTCTATTTACTTCGGATTTTGAATTGCGTATCTTCCTGTCTTTCGACTGAGTGATCTGGTTCTAGCCCTTCTCAATCCTACCACGCGATGGCCTAAATTTCTTAGCTAAATAAAATTTAATTGTCAATGAGGAACGATTTAAAACTATGAGACGGGAACCAAGAGAGGATTATCTCGATTTCAATAAATCTGTAGTCAAGATCACTGAGGCGCACTGTTCTGATCGAACAAAGTCGATGGCAGGGTCATGGTCAAATGAATGGCTTCATTGCAATTAGCTCGATGCTCTTGGTTTTTACAAACGGATATTTCAACTTAACTTGTTTGTCAAAGGATGCGACGGAAACTCGCTTACTATGATCACGCAAAAGATAAAACCAAAATAAGATACGGTCTTTCTGTATTTCAAGAACCGGCGAGTACCGAGCGAACGTAACATTGATACTTCGAACTGCCTATAACAGAATGATAGGCAAACAGTCCAAAGCTTTCCGTGGAACTTTAAACGGATAGCTTTTTTTTTTTAAACGGGTAAGCAAACCGTTTAAATGTTTCTGCTAGAGCGTTGAACGGATGCAAATTTTTTTAAACGGATGCAAATTTTTTTAAACGGATGAGCAAACCGCTTAAACGTTTTGGCAAAAGCATTAAACGGATGCAAATTTTTTTAAACGGATGAGCAAACCGCTTAAACGTTTTAGCTAAAGTGTTAAACGGATGCAAATTTTTTTAAACGGATGAGCAAACCGCTTAAACGCTTTCATGAACCGTTTAAACGGATATAAACGGATAGTAAACGGTTTTGCAGCTTAAACGGAAAAGCGTTAGTGTCCGTTTTCCCGTGGAGGGTCACAAATCAAAAAACAAAAACCATGAAAAATTATGTTGTTATTTGTTGATAAAAGATATGAAAAACGCATCACAGAAAGTCAAGACGGACGAAATTTTAGCTGCACACGCGCCATTTGTAATTTGCACTCGTGTTACAACTTTGCACTCGTGACGTAACTTTGTACCCGTGTTACATGAAAAATGCACTTGATTTCAGCCAATCAGAAGCGCGTAATTTTTTCATGTAAATCATTACAAACGAATCTAGGAGCAAAATGGCTCACAAAGTAAATATGTGACTAAAGCTCAAATCCAACGAAATCTGTAAAACCTTGAAACATGGTAATCAGCTGCTAAATATGGCCAAACGACAGCCCAACAGATAAGCGAAAATCAACTTGAAGACAAGAATTAAAATCGCTTACGCGCCGCGACAATATAGTTCCATATCGATGGGACTGTTGTCATCGTCGACTTTAGGACTTTGAGGCCCCCTTTCTTTCTAGTTGAGTATTCTTTCACGCATTTCCTCTTGTTTTTTGATCAAGGATGGAGCAAAAGGAAGGAAAAGCAACCTCGATAATTTTAGTCTACGGACACCATTTTGAATTATGTTGAACACTCCATGTAATCAGGGAGTTCCACCTCTATCTGACTATACGTCATACAATGAAGTAAAAATCAAAATCGCGCAGATCTTCTTATCCCCAAACTTTTCAAATGTACAACACAAGGATTAGATTAAACTTGAAAGCTACGTTTCGGTGAAGTGAACTCACTTAAATTTGCCCGTCATTCAAACCTTTAGTTTGGTAACTCAGTTGAGTTCAAACCCCTGTCAAATCCTTCTCTCTGTTTCTGGAAGCTTTCGGCACTTTACAATTACCCACAGGCTTAATGTGACTTGTTATAACACAGGCAGCGCAAGCTCCGGCTGTGAGATAATCATCTGGCGAAATTATAAGGGTTTGTATGAGAATATTTACGACCGCTCTTAAGAATAACAAAAATACAGTCAAATTCTCAATAAAAATACCTCACCGTACTTCTACAGTGCATCGCTTGTTGTCTGACCGCTTACTATGTTGAAAAGAACCTATTTTAGTGAGTCATCCATCTCTAGCTTTACTACATAAGAGAAGCCCAGGGCTGCACACTCCATTTCCGAACGCCCGATCCGAAAGGAAAAAATCCAAGCTCAAAATGACCGGACGACCACAAATCTAACGCAGAATCCCAGCACATATACTGTAGTTTCATTACAAACTCGATCTTCCCCGTGGAACCGACGCCGAGCCACAGTTTGCTTCAAAAATTTCCAGTTTAGACGTTTCTCACGGCCCGCGTACACATTTCTCGCCGGGAACACATCAGTAAATTGTTTAAAACCACGAGTGCCAAGTTCAACATAGTAAGCGGTCAGACAACAAGCGATACACTGTGGAAGTAAAATGAGGTATTTTTATTGATAATTTGACTGTATTTGCTACTCCTGGGAGCGCTCGTAATATTCCTGTCCAAACTCTTATAATTTCGCCATGACTCTTCTTTCGCTAGTTTATTATCTCACAGCTGGAGCTTGAGCCGTCTGTGGTTATACACTACCTTTCGTGAGGAAATTACAAATGTCTCTTCAAACCTGATGGGAGGCGAATCCAACTGTCCACAATGATGAAGCAAGTCAGTCAGATGGGCAACAAACCACCAGTTTCCAAGAGCCTCGCTGAAAGATTCGACAACCAATAACAACGTTAATTGGATTTTTTTTTAACTTATCGTCTATATCTTAACGATCGTTACCTCCACAAAGTCGTGTTAAAATTTGTCTCGTACAACATGGAGTAAAACTCGACATTAAAATCGGCGTTAAAAATTAGCTTGTTACATCTTCAGAGCCGAGAAAACTGTCAGCCAGCAAAAACACAGGTCTACCGCCGTCTGTTTAGCCTGCGAGCAGGCTCGTGTTTGGGTTTCGCCTCACAGTCATTTTTCCAGCTACAGCCGCCCATTACTCTTGAGGAAAAAGGTATATGAAACCCCTGAAATCTTATCCAGAAAGAGCAGTGCTGGATTAAATAACTGCCATTAAGAAAGGCACACTCTTTCATACCCAAAGTAAACAGTGGATCTGTGAAAAATACCTGCTTTCCTTGATCACAGCGTAGACATCAAATTCAAAAGCTGAGAGCAGAATTCTGTCTAAACTGCGCAAACTTCCACTTCCTCCAAACATGTCGATGCAGGCCTGAAACGGATCAAGATAAAACCTTTTTTTTTGCCAAAGGTGAAAACAAAGATCATGTACGTTCTTTCTGTAGCTTAGCTATCAGTTTTATATCAGTTTTTTTCTATTAGTTTTTCGCAGGGGGGATAACGATTTATCCGGTGGACAGCGTTGTCCGCACCTTCGAACAACTAAGCACTGTAGTTTACCTGTGTGTGGTACTGTAAGTCATAAGACTTGACTGCTGGATTACAGTACAACAGTTTGGCTACAAGAAGTTCGTACCAGTTCTTGCAGTATTCTCTAGAACCAAACAAAAGCAAGAAAAAATACTCAGCGTGATTGTAAAATTACGGATGCAATGGTTTGTGCGTGGAAGCGTTTGGGAGAAGGGTAGGCTTTCGATATTGTTGTATGGCATGAAAATCTTGCAGGCTGTAGATTTTCTTGGATTTTAAAAAATCAGTTCCATAATTTATTACTCCTAAACCCTTTATTCTAGGATTTGAAACCTAATTTTCTTACTTGAAATCACACATTCGCTGCTGGCTGCATGTTTGTGAACATTTGAAGTTACATCAAGACAATCCCCACATATTCACACCCTGAATGTAGAATCTTCTTAATTTGTACATCTTTACATTTCATGTTATAACAGTGATGAAGGCAAACTTGAAAAAAAACTGAAAAGTTAAATCTGTTCCTGCACTTGTAACTTACATCATTTCATCAAATATTTGTTCTTCGCCACAAAGTATCTGAATAGATACAAGACAAATCAGAAATCAAACATTTCGTGCATGGTGTCAGTGGCATAGCTGTCATTCACTGAAATAAACTGAGCCATGGTAGTAAGTAACAATTTTTTGTTTGGAGGTAAACAGTCACGGAAGAACACTTGTATACTAAAGCAACAGATTTTGGGCTGCATGGGCTGGTACTATTTTAGTTAATCTCAGTAAATGAAAACTCTGATAAAGACTTTCTCTCAGGTTGTTGAAGCATCAATCACTTCTTCTTAAAAACAAACCCACACCAGCACAGCCATAAAATTTTTTCAGAACTCACCTGCACAATCATACTACAAAATTGCCTAAATGTAAATAAGCCTCCATCATAATAAGTTTTCCAACGTTACATTTTAAACCTTTAGCTTCCATGAGACCAAGAGAGAATTTCTCCTTACAGTATCAATACAAAATCACAAAGAAAAGAAAAGAGAATAAAGAAACAAATAAATAAACCGATGATTAGTTGATCCATCACAAAATTCTCCAAACTAACATCATAAGAATAGTAAAGAGTATAACTAAAGAGACCTTGGGAGGTAGAAGAGTCAAAGCATTCCAGTGTATATCCTACCCCCTGTGTCATCTTTGCTTGTTGCCATTGTCTACCTTACTACAATCACAGGGAAGTGAACCTTCCTCCTACTAGTACCCCCTACCTGACAAATTTTTTGTAAGTGTTCATTTCCAGCATATGTTTCATTATCTAGACAATGTTTACACTCTTGCTGCCAGTGACTCCATTTCATGGTGAACTCTGCTAAGCTCTGTCCCATGTACAACTAGGGAAGAATAACAGAAACAGATGTGACATGCAATGAACAAAGAGCAATAAGGGATCAGATACAATAGAGCCCATTGCTAGAATGTTGTTAAAATATACATCCTCTACCTTATAACACTTAATAGGTGATGATATCACCTAGTACTCAACCCCTTTGACACCCTAGAGTGACTCATTCCTCCTCACAATGTCACCCTCAAATGATACATTAAGTTCACAAGAATAAAGGCCATGATCACCAATTCAAGAAGGTCTTGATTGTTCAACAAATTCTCCTTGTTAGCACCTTAAGAAATGTATAGAGAAAAGTATGGAGAATATGCATACTGATGTTAGGGTGTAAAGGGTTGAGTAATATATTAAAGTTCACATGGCAACTAGGTGGACAATCAGACATGGTTTGATGCTACTCTGGTTTACAGATTTAAGGACCTCTTGTTGCAGCGTTTAGATCACCCCTGATGAAGGCACTAGACAGGAGTGTCGAAACATTGGGTCTATGAATTGTAACTTCTTTGGTTACATTCATTAAATCTGTAAACCAGAGTAGCATCAAACCATGTCTAGTTGAGTAATAGTCTGCATTTCCTATCAGTTTACCACAGTGACTGTAATAACTCAAAAGCAATGTTAGGAGAACACAAGGAAAGTTTGTGCGCCACAAACCAAACATGACTGATGTACAGAGTTCCTGAGTGTTCTTTGATTTCTAGTAAATTGATGGCAAGAAATTTACACTCAGTTATCACTTAATAGTGTATATGTTGCATTTACATACCTGATACATGGGCATTTTATGAAGAAGTTCATCCATGCTTGCAAACGCCTGGAAAAAAGCAAAAAATGTATAATGTGCAGAACTGTACACACCCAACTCATAACAACAAAGCCAATCAATAATTATTAATTAAATTATAGTTAATTTCCTAATTTCCTTACTGTCAGATTAATTGATTGATGGCCTTACATGCAGTGATTGATTGATTTACTAATTGATTAATGGCCTGAATGAGTCATTGCAAAGAAATGACAACAATGCACCACATTTCATGCAAGTCCAAAACTGGAGTAAGTAAATGAGAGAGTGATTGTATAATGCACTTGGAATATGAACTTCATACACAGCCTCAGCTATCATCAAGTTCTCTGTGGCTCAGTGGTAAAGAATTGAACCAGAAAAACACACAACTGTAAGGTTCATATCCTTGTGGGAAATTCAGATTTTTTTCTATCATTCATCACCTATGACAAATTAATAATATATTTTCTAATTTATTCTATCACCAAGCCCAAAGTTCACCATCTTTTTTTTTTATCTAAATGTATTTATACAACATTCACAAGGGTAAATATCAAGTAACACTATGACTAACTGTCAAAAAGCCTTTATTTTTATTTCTGGTTGATAACAAAAAGCCTTTCTAATCATCCAAGACCAAGATTATATTTCCTTCTCAGACTCTATGTCCTTGGAAACAAGAGAGGTAAGATTTCTTCAATGTATGGACAAATATACTAACATCATATTTTCCTGCTTGTCTGTCAGGATGCTGAGCAAGCAGTTCACGCACATCATTAACACGACCTTGGAGAACCAAACAGTAGATCTGAGGGGAAAGCAGAAGGCCTTATTTGTAAAATCCCAGCAACAAATGGAATTTAAATGAATGAGCATTACCCTGGTTAAAAGAGAAAACACATTACTTACAGCTGGCCAGTATGAAGGGCTATTATAAGGCTGCAGATGCTGTAGTACTTCTTTAATATACCTCTCTGCATGTCCATTTTGAACCCATTCCAACAAATAATGCAAAACAGCCCCTCCTGAAGGAGAATTTCCAAATATTTGTCACACTATTAACAACAGTTGTACAGTATGAAATCAATGCAACAGATCAAAACTCAGGACTCAGAACTGTTTATTCTTAACTTCTAGTTTCATGACATTAGCTATGTCTTGATTCAAAGAAAGATGGGGCAAATTGTTTTTCCCTTTCATTTGTCCATTGGACAAGCATGTTCCAGTGTTTAATTGAAGGAACATAAAATCTATTTGTTGGGTAACTCATGGGCTGATTTAACACCCTTTTTATTCATTCTTGGGGTTGCTCCAACATAATCTTTGCAGAAATTGGAAAATTCTCTTTGCACTGTTCTCCATTACTCTTCACACTCATCAAAGGTTTGTTCTTGACTGCAATTCAGACTGGAGGATGCAATACTTCTCTCATCATAGGGAGCAATTTTGACAACAACACAACTCCACTCATCCAAAAGCAATTTTGTTCTTTTGTAATCATGCAAATCTTTGGATGCTATTTTATTTGTTTGTTTTCTCCCTAGGCTACAACATTTGATTCTGAGACAAGAGTGCATAGTCTTGCATTCATGTCATAGTGTCAAAGATAGTGTGGCAAAAATTGGGAAGAAGTGTTTTTCTAAGCAATGAGTTAATGAAAAACCAATAGTCTCAAATCATAATTCAGTATCAGCATGATGAAATGTAAATCTTCAGGTGTTGAACTTGGGTAATTCACTTTCAATCTGTTTTAGAGACTAGTTTTAAATAAAGTTGAATTTCCATGTACTCCACAGACAGCTTCTCCCCACACACATCTTGACTTAGTTTGAAGCTGTTTCATTATGCAACAGTTTTCACAAAACTGTTGCATAATGCAAAACGTGTCAAGTCTCTTTCTTGTAGCTTGTTCTACAATTCTTTTGCAAGCAAACATAATGCCCTTGAAAGGGAGAGACCCTTCCAGGCCTTTACTTCAGTCACCACTTAATCCTTACATTCTGTTTTACAGCTACAGGTCTTCTCTTACCTGGCAACGTTTCAATAAAAAGTATCTCACACAGATGCCAGACAGTCTCTATAAGTGTTAACAGTTGCTTCTGGAAAGCAAAAAAGACAATCCAACTACTTACTGACAAAACACAAACAAAATGAATAGTAAGGTTAGGGAATGCTAAAAGGTTGTCATAAACCAAGTTGTTTCAAAGGAAACACCATAATTATTGTTTATGGTTTGATAATATGATCTGAATCAGCATAGACTCTTATGATTCAATTTCTCCCACAGCTTCTTTGCTTTCATTTTGATTTAAAGTGCATAGAGTCTTCAGTCTTATCTCTCTGCTTGAGGAAATGTAATGAAATGCTGTCTCTATAGTTTGATATACTTGTACAATATTTACGTGATGCAAATGAAACCAAACTAACCGTATTTAAAAGTACATTGTAACACTACAGGTATGCACATACTTGTGAAGCAGATGAAGGAACTTTGAATCTTAAATCACCCAGAGGTTCATTAGCATCTTAAAAATAAAGTGAAGATTGTTTAATTGACTTTCACATACACTAGAGCGAGCATAAGTAATAGAGAGTTTTCATTGGGAAAAACCCTAACCTCCTATCCACACAATGATGACTCTGAACAAAAATTGATAAAAAAATGTTCACTTAGTTAACAAAAAGCTGGTCAAAAAGCAGTTACCGTCAAACTGAACCTGGTAACACAACAAAAAAGACCAGCTGAATTTCTTTTCAAGTGCACTACATCTAAATCCAGTGAGTACCAAGAGTGATATACACTAATCAAAGAGTAGGCATTGTTTATTTCTTTGCTAACATTTGTTTTCAGCAGCAAACAACAATGAACATACCAGACTTTTCTTCCAGATCCAAGATGCATGCTCTTACTACACTTCTGTATCTTCTACTGAACTTTATCAAGCTGTGAAAATAAAAAAAAATTATCAAGGTACATATTAATTACAAATAAATTTTCTAACATGAAAAAGAGCTTTTCATCTTGGAAGTTCACAAAGTCTCAGTAATTGACAAGTTTGTGAATTCTTTCTATTAAAATTTTAAGCAAAGATTAATATACAAGGAAATGTTACATCATGCTTCTGCTTGAATACCAATAAAGGCAATGTGATCCAACTTGAACATTTCCAGTATCAGTATAATTTGTTATTGCAGTCTTGCAGCCAAGAAATTTGGCTGCTTCCTGAAATTTTTAAAAAGGAAGCTTAAAGATTGTCTTTTGCCCCTTTTCTGGCGGTCCTTTACAGAGAAAATTGCTGGCAAAAAATTCAGCTGGCAATCCATGCTTTTCATGCAACAAAATTTTGCTGGAAGCTCGCGCACAACCCTGGAAATCTACTCAAAAAAAAAACTGCAACCATCTAAATTTGGCAACCATGGAAAGAAGGAAACAATTTTGAACAGGTGGATTTGCAGTAGAAGTTGCCAATTTAGAGGTCTGTGGTTGATGTACGTTCTAGTGGCAAGCATTTAAGTTAGACTAATACTTGAATCTAACACTAAGAAACTGTAGTGCTGCATCCATAGGGGAGTATAACAGGATAACTTTGGTTTTATCAACTGAGTTGATAATGAAAATTGTCCACTGAAAGTTTCAAAGCTGACATTTCAAGTGTTAGTCCTTTAACTCAGTTGATAAAACCAAATTTACCTTAATATAATTATATTTCTAGCCACCATTTTATAACTGAACAGATTTAGGCTTTCGGCATTCAGAAAGTTTAGTTCACTCAGTCAGTTGTACCTTGCCTTTCTCCCTGTTCCTCCAGAATCAGGAACATGTTGAAGATCCATAAAAATGGCTAGGATACAAATAAATATGACAAAATTAATATGACAAAATTATTCCATGCTCACACACTTTGGCTTTCCTTTGATATCTTTGATTACTCTAAGGTCTATGTGGTATATCAACTTTCTAGACACGGTAATTACCTAAAACAAGTGCAGTTCATTTAGATTTTTGTTATTCTTAACCCAATCATTTCACTCAACATCTATACTATAATTCAGGACATGTTTAATCATATAACTCCTTAAATTCCTCAATTAAACCTAAATTAATTGCAATTTAAAAAATATACCTGATTCAATTATTTAACATATAATTTATACACAGATATTTTGCAAGTTGTGTAGAATTTTTCTGAGCCCTGAAGGGGCAAGGAAAAATATGAGCAATGAGCAACATGTCCACTTGAATTTTTTGTTAAAACATTGATGAAGGGTTAAATTATTCCACTATTATTTCACTTTAACCCTTTAATCCCATGAGTGACCAAGACGGAATTTCTCTTTTCAATATCAATACAATATCAAGCAGACAAGTGATGAGAATAAGGAAAAATATTAATTAGGGATTATTGGTTGATCCAATACCAAATTCTCCAAACTAACATCACAAGAACTATATAGCAGAGTGTGAGGAGAATCATTAATGAGATCTTGGGAGTTAAAGGGTTAAAGTTTTTTTATTTTAGTTTGCAAATCGCATTCCATGGTCTCATCTGTGCATTGTATCAATCACATAAAAAGTATGTGAAAGAAGAAAACAACACACACAAAACCACTGAACTGTCTGTTGTGAACTACAAAATTGTCTGTTGCACATAAAATTATTTCTTGACAATCAAGACTGAAAAACAAAAAGAATAAAAACCAAAGTTTGGATTGTTCAGAGCAACCCTTTTGTTGCTTCATATTTTTGCCCTGCTCTAAAGTGTAATACCACGGCATATTTTGTGCACTTACAAGAACTTATTTGGTAAAATAACATAGTAGTGGAAGACTATTGTACTATAGTTTCTTACTATGTACTGTAAATTGTCACCTAACCAAGCTTTGCAAGTATCAAAAGTGTTGCTAACTCATCACAGAATAATCTTTTGTTTGTCATCAGTATTTATGAATGACACTAAATTTGAAACAATATATTTTTTGGCTATTTTGAAACAAACAAAACTATTACTCAAAGTCTATTTCAATAATACATGTATTTCATACCGTGTGTTTCATTAATTAATTTGCGGGTTATTAAACTTTGAAAATCTGCTCCCCATTGGACCTCATGTAGAACAGGAATTTGGCAGTGCTCTGAGCCCTGAGATACTCCTTAAAGAGAAAATGAAGTACTTACACTAAAGTTATTGACATTAATCCTTGTTGACAATGCAATTGCATCAGTTTTCTTGTGGTTACTTACTTTAGAGGGCACTAGAATTTACTACAAAGTACTGTCTCTCCATCACAATTAACCATCTCCTGACAGTTTGTGAGAACTGGTTTTGGTTAAGGAAGAGAAGCTGCAGTCAGCTTTTAGACAGGGATAACTAACAGTTCTGTTAACTTGCTAGGGTCACATGATTTCAGGTAAGATTAGCCATGTGATTCAAAGTCAAATCATGTGATTTTGTTTACTGCTAGGCATGATTCGAGATGAAAAATAATAGTGCATGTCAAGAACTTTTGTAGGTTCCTACTTGGATCCATTGCATTACTTGTTTAAAATAGAGGAATTTGTTAAAAAAATTAAAGTCAGGTGCAGTTTTCTCCCTGGGTTAAGACATAAGCAAGCTTTAACTAAAGACTGTCTTCTAAAATATCTTTTGCCCTCTGAGTTTTATCCTCAAACACTTGCTACAAATTTAGCTGTAAACTGGTGCATTTCAATAGAGAAAATGCATTTTGGGTAGGTTGGGCCATAACAATGCCAATATATGTGCTGAGTCTTACTTAGCAGTGGTCTAATCAAGTTTACTAAATAGCAGTTTCAACAATTTTTAAATTACTACCTCGTTTGATTATTTAAATGTAATAAATAAATGCTGAAAT
Source organism: Pocillopora verrucosa (assembly GCF_036669915.1). NCBI lineage: Eukaryota > Metazoa > Cnidaria > Anthozoa > Scleractinia > Pocilloporidae > Pocillopora > Pocillopora verrucosa. Next base: position 11,662,602 of record NC_089319.1, on the reverse strand, counting down.
CACAATTAGTTCCAATCTGGTTTCTTGTTGCAAATTTTAATTTCATATTCTTAGGATGACTCATTACATGAGGTGACCCCAGAGACCTGCAGGCAAACAATGCCGTGAAAATCTGTGGGTATGTACTGTAGCTACAAGCATTATGTTATATAACAATCTTACTTGACTGGATATCTGACTTATGAACAAGTATTCCACTTCCTGGTACCCAGTACCCTGCAAGACCCTGACATCCTGGAATGATCTTTACAAATAATGAAAAATGATAGAATCATCAGCATTGGTAGCTTCACCTTTTCAGGGGAATCAACAATGACGAGAAGGTGGCAAAGGGTGTAAATGTGACTCATAATTAAGCCCAAAATTATTACATAATTTGAGAGTTTTACACAAAGGTAAGGTAAGGTGAGATTTGAAGTTTTCTATTTTAAATTATTGGTGTGCGAAATAATTTTTAAAGTACACTTGACTTGACGCACCAATTTTTTTTTAACTTTGTGCATGAAATGGGAACAGGACCCCCTCTTTTGTTACCCTCTGATAAAATTTCTCAGTACACTAGCATTAATTGTGATCCATACCCAGTGGAGTCCATTTGAGGTTTTACTCTAGTGGACTCACATAGGGCTTTGAATGTGTCATATTGCATGCGTTCCGTGTTCGTTAACAAAATCGAATACCTTTACAGGCACAGTCTTTCACAGTTTAGAGACTGGTAAAACGTTAATAATCTTCTTTAATGTTCCCATTGAAAAAATGGATACAAAGTCTTAAAGGGACTAAAATAACTCTTTTCTAAAAAGAAGAAAACTATGAGCATAACTTCCTCACTGGTTGTTACGCTTTCAGAGTAACAGTGTTAGCTGTAGAGGCTTGCTTTCTGACAAACGTTTATGAATAGTACATAAAGACTTCCTGAATCAGCAAAATCTAAGAATTCTCCTCTTTTAGGACAATATTTTCTAAAATCTGGACTACATACGATAGGTTCTTGAAGGGCACGTGTAAATAGTTTAATGTATGCACAATGTCACAGAGAATTCAGACTGTTGCAGATATTGCCATAAATCATATTTTAACACGAGAAATACAAAGTATCACGAAAATCTGCTCGCAAAATTTTGCACAAAACAAGAATTTGAAATAAGTACAAACCGTAGTTGGAGCATCAGTGGCCGCCATTTTGTTCACCAGAGCACCCGTGTGTGACGGTCCCCGATACCAGTCTACCGACGGTCAAGAAGATTTGGCGGGAAAATAACGAAGGCCTCTGTTGGCTACCCTGCTTCCGACAAAATTTGCAAACTTGTTTCAGAGGAATGCCGCTTCAGTGAGCGCGCCGGAGAGTGCGGAGTGGTTCACTTTTCAACGCAATTTTTTTATTTTGAAGACGGGAGCAACTCAATGAAGGGTGGGAGTCGGGAGGCAAAGGAGGACAAAAGTACGGGAGGCGGGAGAACGTGGTACGAGAAGCAGAAGACTCTGACCCCCTGTCCCCCCCCCCCCCCAACTCACAAGAGTCCTCTTTAAAGGATACCATTAGTTCATACGGACCCCAAAATTCGCACCCACTGAGATATATTACAGATGAAAAACAACAAAAAAGAACTGGTCAATTAGTGGAAATTAACATCTGTGGTACTGTCGTTGCACGAATTCTAGTGTTAGACCAGTAGTTAAAAACAACCTAAACAAGTGCGAGTGTGTGAGTGTGTGTGGTTGAGGGAGGGGAGGGAAGGGGGGTGTCTGAGCCCTCCGGACCCTCGCTCTCTATTAGCCTCTGTGTATAAAGCTGTTGGTATCTGTAACGGGTCACGGAGATATATTGTAAGGAAGAGTTGTCATATGCACACCCAAAAGACAACCACATTTATCAGAGATATATTGTAAGGAAGAGTTGTCATATGCACGTGCACACCCAAAAGACAACCACATTTATCATGTTGACATGAGAAGATCAAGGTCTTTTTTTCGAAACGAAACTCAGTTTATTATAACAATGGAAAACATAAAACTCTTTTATTTGAATGATCACCTAGCTTCATGATTTTTACCTCGGTCTACAAATAGTTGTTTGTTTGTAGCGCGTTTAGAACGCAAACTTAAAGTGGCTGACAACAAACGTTTACATCTTTAACTTCCTATTCTTCTTTTTTCTTATACACTGAGTTTATTTTCACAAGGAGTCTGATCTTATTGCTCGCGATCACCATCTTAATTGACGAAAACACCGGGAAGCTATGCTCTCAACTGTACTAGTTTCCTTATCGTTAAAAAAGTAAAAAAGTCCATAAGCGAGGGTACCATAAAGCTCAGCCAATCCCTTGGAATTTCTCTCGGTTACGGTTTGTATTTTCCTACCTTAGGTAGATATTTTTTATATGAACCTCACTTCAAAGGAACACAAACCTTCTATTTACACTTTCAAACTATCAATAGTTCATTGGCTGACCTGCAGATAGCCATAACTAGTCTAACGCGGGTTAGTAACTACGATTTTAATAAGTAACTAAACAATCTAAGCCATCTGCCGAAACTAAATTGATCAGTGTTGGGAAATACTTAAGATTTAAGCAATTTTACTATCAAGAAATAGGTTGAAAGGGAAAATTATCAAGTGAAAGATCGGATATATAATTCTAATCCACAATATTTTACTTTAGTTATGATAATTTCAGTATTTAATTGTCTTCGTTTGCCAGGATGCCGAACAAAAGCTACACAAAACTAACGTAACTATAGTGTAATTTGTTTTACTTTTAAAGATTTCACAACATATTAACCGACATCTTCAGGCCAGTTAACCTAATGTTTATTTTGTTTTTTTATTTCATTATTTTCTTTTTCATCTTCGTTGAAGATCTTGCAAATTTCCGTGACTTTCGTTATTTTGAAATTTCAACAGACTGTCATCACAGACGTTCTTCTTCAGCTGCCAATTTCATGGCTATTTTTGGGCGCAGTTTTTGCGAACCTACTAAAATCTTAAATGTTCGTAAGCTGTTAATTAGCATTACGTTTACAGGAACGGCAAAAAGCAAAATTGACATCTGTCGTGTCTCACCTTTGTCTGTAATTCTTAAATCGAGCCAGTGGATATGCACTAAAAAAAATTATTCTCCATAGTCAATGGACATACATCATCTTAGTATCAAAAGGATTAAAAGTAGAAGGCAAGAAGTTCAATTTTTCTTAACGTTCGCGTCAAGCTTAATCTCTTAATCGCTCTGTACACAAACTGATTGTTTCTTTTCCGCGAACTATATATCTCCGAATCGTTAAGTCTTGCGCACAGCATTCATGGAAAACCGGGTCTAAGTTGCTGACTAGTTTGGTTATATATAAACTGTAGAAGGTGTTAAGATTACGTCGTTTTAAAGCATAGATATAAAGTTATTCATTTTATATTGTAGCCTGATAAATTTTTCAGCGCCTATAAAGATTAAAGATTTTTGAAGATCACCATTTTTTTAACCAGCTACTTATGCGACTGCAAGCAACCATTTCCATTACTTTGGAGAGCATAGGAGATTTCTACCCTAGTTGTGAAAAATTGGTGCTTCATCTAAACTCTTCGTTTAAAATCCAGATGCCTTTCCCAGATGACGAATCCCTTGTAAAAGTACAAATCTGTCGCAACATAGAGCGAAACAAGGTAGTTTCATTAGATGGGAGTTTAGAACGAAACTCGTCTAAAATTTCCTGAGTTGTGGCTTGTCCCAAAGTTGTTCCTTGTGACGCAATGAAAGTCCTTATCTGGAGAATTAAGTCGTCATTCTCGTTTCCATGCCCTGTCTCATTGCTAGGCAAAATGTTGTTTCTAGCCCTCATCTTCGCCAGCAGTTGACTAGAGTGGACTGGTTCCGTGCCTTCTGCCGACGAACTGCTCATGCCCATTTGGTCGCCACTGAAGTGAGGCTTGACTTCCAAAGTGGAGGAGGACTGTTAACCACAAAAAAAATAAGTATTAGAAGCTTAATCATAATTCGCCTGGAGTCAGAAAGGTGCTGATGCGATTAACAACAGGAAACGAATGGAAAGCGATAAATAGGAAAGTGAAATATCGCTAATCAAAAGCTTTACTCTTCTAGTTAAACTGACAGAGAGTGTGTATGCGTGTGTTTAAATTTTTTAAGTACAATTCTCACTTTTGCAGCTTCCTCTGAACCGACCTTCTTCTTCTGTCCAAACCGTGGCCTAATCCGAACAAAAAATATTTACATATAAGTACTTTTAACTTCAACAGCCTACAAAAACCAGCAACGTAGTGTACGCACATTTTCCATCACTTGGCATAAATGTAAAATTTCCGCGTTTGGCTCTATTTGACATTTTCGCACCACTTTCTTTACCACTTGTAGCGGAGCTTGCAACCCGCGCGCTTCACGACGAAGCCCCATTCATGCTTGCCACTGATTATTTATTTTCACGTACTTTCCATCAATTGCACTCATTTCCCACCCATACCTTAAGTGGCAAATTTTTCCACTCTATCTGAGAAACACATTACGTCATAAAGTTTCCTTGCTACTGGTAAGATCTGTTTATCTCAAGCAGACCTTAAACGACAATACCTCTTTGCGGCTGGTTCAGTCAAACCAGATGAACCTGACACGCCCGTCCATGTAGGAACCCCTCTGTTCGCACTTAGACATAACTGGCGTGATCGTTTCAGCGCTTTCACAGCATGCTCTGCCACACGGTTTGCCTCTGTTTCAATCAGTGCGTAATCCGGGTTGCTGGCCTCCATGATGACGTCATGCTTCAACGCACTATGTACACCTATTAAAATGGGCAAAATAGGCGATGTCTATAATGGAGCCTATTTTGCCAGACTCATTTCGTATTCCGTTGCATAAAGTTAATCTCCTTGGGCCTAGTTGTCCCTAGACCGATAAGCGCTAACCCAAGGTTAAATATAATCCAGGTTTCTTTGTTCCCTCGTTCAAAAGCCTTCTTAGGATAAATTTCTCTATTCTTTTAAGAGCATCCAAAAATCAAATTCTACACAAAAATAATTCTATTAAATTTTCTCTTTAAGCTTTCACATCTGAAATTTAGATTAACACTAACCCTGGGTTACCTTAACCCGGCCCTGGCTGCTAGTCCAGAAAAGGCAACTCCATGGCATTTCTTTTGGTGACAGTTCCCCACCAATCATCAATTAAACTCCTAAAGGGAGAGAGGTTCACTCCTTGTGCCGGACCCGTATCTATCTCCTATGAATTCATTATCCAAACTCTACTTGTAATAAAACCAAAAACTATTGATTTCTCTTCCTTCCCTTACGGTGTAAAGAAATTTCACATTTTAATTTAAGACCAAATTTGACAAAGTTGTCCTTTGACGAACGAATTTAAAAATTTGACGCCAAAGAAATAGCAAGATAAACCCAAACTGAATTTCTACTGCATTATCTGTGGATTCCGCAAACCTTCGTAAAAGCATCCGACAACCTTCCGAGAATAACTCGCCCGATGGGATGACCACCAGCCAGTGTCGCCGAATGTCAGAGCGACGTCCTGTTCTCTGGCAACAATTTTCACGAAAATAAGGCGCTTACCTAGTTATTATGTACCCAGTTTTGACCTTAAAAATTGTCATCTCAACCATCAAGATAAGTAAAAAAACAAGACTACATCCAGACCTGATTTCTTAAAGAGATGCTTCAGAATAAACTCGTCCTGATGAGCGTTTTGCTGTTTCTGTTCTTCCATTTCTTCTGCACTTGACTGACTAGCATTCACTGAGTTGTAGATTTCGCTGTGATCCAGGTGATCGATGTGTTGACCGTCAATTACTGCAAATCACACAAAGAAAGTGATTATACAGAAAACTCGTGCCAAGCGCTCAATCAATGAGATGTAAAACAAGTCACGTTTTCCCGCGCTTTGGGTACTTGTATTTTATTTTGCGTCCTGATTGGCTCTTCGTGATTTTTTTCCTCAAATCTGATTGGCTGTTGTGATCACTTTAGCTTTGGTTCAACGACACCTAATCGGAATGCAATCAAACCAGCAATTTGGTTTCACACGTGATTCAGATTGATTTCACCTACCTCCTCCTTGACGTTTCTTTTTCATTCTTTTTTTCTTTTTTTTTCGCTTAACTTTCTTCGTCAGTTCATTATCGCTCAAAGACGAAAGGTTCTTTTTTCCTTTTTTCAAAACGTGACCAGTCTCTTTTTCAAGGCTTCCCTGGTTGTCTTCCTTAGGAATATTATCATTTTCCGCAATTGTTGCTGTGTTCTCTCTCTTTGATTCAAATTGTTCTGACGTTTGAATTTGGATGTGGGCTTCATCTTGTTTAGAAGAGGCTGATGTAGATTCTTCTTTCTCTACATCGTAAGAATCGACTAACATGGCTTTCGCTGCCAAATCTTCATTCACGAACTCATCGTTTTCTCCACTTTTCTTTTCCTTTCCCTCGTCAATGAGACCATCTTGAGCGGAGCTTTTTTCACCAACAGTTTCCACGTAAACTTCCTTCCATGCTTCTTGCCCTTCTTTCTTTGATTCCTTATCCTGTGACAAGCTTTGTGTTTCAGCTATGTCCCGCCAATCGATCGAGAAAGCACCTCCACTAATTTGTGCATCCTTTTCTATTTCTACCTTTTTCGATTTTTTTGTTTCCTCGTTATCGACTTGACGCTTCACCACATTTGTTTGTTCAGCCTCCCTTTTCTTCCTTCGACGCGATCCCAATTTGACTTCACAGTTTGACCCAGCGAAAATGGCGCTTGTTTCTGTGCCGTATTTGACGTCACAGTTGTCTAATGTGAAGAGCTCATAAAGGTCATTGGACTTAAAGAATCTGCGTTGCTTGGGATCTTTCAGAACTCGATTGGTGAGGAACTGTTTGAAAATTTGCCTACGAACGGAAAGAAAATATTTTTTGTCGACGATGGTAAAGTAGGTTTCGTTTCACAACGAAATTAGTTACCTCTTCGGCGGATTTACGTGAACAGAGTCTATAACACTGCACAGTTTTCACTAATGACATAGGCATATCATCTGCGTGTGAGCGTGTGCGAGGCAAGCACATGTGTCTTGTGCATGTGCTTATGAATGCGTCGTCCCTATTTACATCTTCAAATCAATGTATGTCACATGATTAACTCTTCTTAAAAAAGAAAAAAAAGAAGAAAGAAAAAAATTATCTTAATGTTCCTACCGATGGTAGATCTTCTCCTCTATTGTTCCACTTGTGATTAAGCGATAGATGGTGACGTCCTTCTTCTGTCCGATCCTCCAGGCTCGTTCTCGTGCCTGCGTGTCGGTACTGGGGTTCCAATCAGGGTCATAAATGATAATCCTGTCTGCGCCCACAAGATTCACGCCCAGCCCGCCAACACGAGTGGTGAGAATAAACAAGAAAATTGAACGATCCTGATACACAGAGAAAGAATTATATTATCAATAATGTTATCTGGCGAGATTGCACCTAATATAAACATCCTTGTTTTTGCATAACACTTAACGTGGCATCTACACAAATGTCCTTTGATGAGTCATTTTAAACCAGAGTACAGACAAGCAGCATTAAGCACGGACTGAAAACGAAACGTAGGTGTAGTTTGGGTTCGGTATAAAGCCACTAAATCCATTATACAGAGTGTACCTCGTTGAAGTTTGTGATCAAAGGCTGTCGGGACGCCACTGGTGTCGAACCATCAAGTCTGAAGTATCTATAGCCTCTGGCTTCGACAAACTTTTCAAGGATATTTAACATCTGAAAGAACGATCCCATACCAGGTTTATTTGTTAGTGTTACCTTACAAACACTCGGTGAAAAAGAAAGCTACAACTCACAATCTACCTTGTGAGCTGTACGGCTCTAATGGTCAGAGATACCGTATGTATACCCTCCGGTTAAAACAGAGTTCTGAGGGAATGGCAAAATGGGTTCGTGGACATCGAGTTTTATGTACACATATTACTGCACGACTTACTAACCCAGGTGGATATCTGAGGGTGCCACCATCCCTGTACAAAGGAGAGGGAAAACAGGAACATCTTCGCATACTCCACTGGAGGTCTTCGTCTCATAAAAGTTCATTATATCAAGTATTTTCGCCCGCGCAAGATTCGTTTTAAACGCTTCCAAATATGCCCCAGCCAAAATTGAGGAACATCTGGTTATATTAAACTGATATTCACGACTTCTAAAATGGTCCGCTGTTACTCTAAATCAAACGTGGCTGGCAAATAAACGCTCGCGAGCTTGTGACGTTGACTCGCCTTAATAAGACGCCGGCATTGCAGGCCACTACAGAAGAAAAGACAAAGTAGTTTGTTCGTAAAGTCGCTCTGAACTTTCAACAACCGTTTTCCGTGGTTACACCGCTTAAATCTTATGGAATTGCAGGAGTTTCTCAAGCAGGTAAAATACGAACGACTGTCATTTTGGGTCAACAGCGTTTTCACTGACCTGTCTTGTCTGCGAAAACAGCAATACTCTATGTCCCTGTTCTTGCCACATCTTCAACAAAGCTTCCACAACAATCATCTTTCCAGACCGTTTGGGGTCCCCATACCCATCATCAGGGTCAGGTTCTTCCTCCTCAGCCCTCCCTCCTAGTTCGGCTTTGAGAGCATCCTGTTTGGCTTTAAGAAGGGAGCCTGCTGTTGATGTCAGGTCAGGATGGTTGCAAATCTTCCGCAGCATAATCAGACCAGGAAAAACCTAACACAATGAACGAAGAAACTGAAATTAGCAAATATATTTACATATTTATTTAATCCATCAGATGAAGCTGAAAAGTACTGACTACCAAGAGAGACAGTTCCTTGACAGCAGAATCCCAAATTTGATCACGCTCGGGACACTTCTGTTTTAGAGGTCGATTTTGCAGTTATATATTACACGTTATCAATGTACCTATTTTTTCCATTTCCTTACGTTTGTATTCATTTTTTGTTTGTAGTTTGTTTTTCTTAATTATTTAACTTAACTTTTATCTATGTGTTTAGTTTCAACCAGCGCTAGTGCTACAATCTAATAAACAACATTATTTCGAGTCAAAAAGATAACGTTTTTTGCTGTTACACGCTCTGTCCACTTGCATGGTTTCCCGCGCATATTGCGCACGCTCTGATCGTGATACTAAGACTTTGCTCTCTGTAAAGGGAAAAAGTACCAGGCATACCTTATAGTTACCAGCTAAAATGGCCTGCACCTCTTTGGAGTCTAAATACTGCTGATAAAGTTCACGTTGCTCCTGACTCAATCGACAGAAAAGAACCTGTACAGACAAAAAATAGCCTCAGGTATCTGTTGAGACTAGAACTTACTGAGAATTTAGGTAGCAAAAAAAGACAACTTTTGTGATTATTGAATCGTGTCGTTGTTCGATCAAAATTCCAGTTTCTTTCATCGCAATAAAATTACGGTAACAATCAGGAAACCTTCGGTTTTGCAGCGATCATTAAGCACGAGATAGAACCAACAATTATTAGCTCAAATTACCATTCTATGACCAATACATTGACGAAACCTTAGTGAAGCACAAAATCGACTATCTCCGTCAAACTATTTTTGCACACGACGCTTTCGACATTGCTGATTATAGCAAAATGCTGGGCTAACGTCACTGATGACCCTCATGACACAGAAGGCGGCGAAAGATTGGTAACAAGTGGTTCAAAAACCTGCTCATTCTTTGCTGGTAGATCCAAGCTCATGTTGACGTCTTTCTTCAGTCTTCTCAGCAGGTATGGGTTGATTGTGTCTCTGAGAACACAGGCGCACTTGTATGCTGTTTCAACCTTTGTAATAAACAAAGAGCATTTCTAAAAAAGAGCTGACACTCGACGATTCTGGTTACCAAAATTCGTTGAGGCAACTGTTTTGTAATTTCATCGTCATGATGAAAAGTTACGTAAAACACACGATGAATATGATCAAATGAACTTTCCAAAGGAAAAAAGGATGTTAAAAAATCAGCTTTAAATTGTACTTAATTATTCTCAGATTTTACAAGAATCATTTGTGCTGAGACAAAATCTGTTCAGGGAAGTGAACAGATGATATCTTCAGGCCAATTTAATTAACTTTTAATGAACTTAATGAATGAACTTTCCAAAAGCAAAAAGGATTTTAAAAAATTAGCTCGAAATTATACTCAAATATACATAGATTTTAAAAGAATCATTTGCCTGGGTACAAAATCTGTTCAGTGAAGAGAACAGACAATATCCACAAACAAATATTCAGGCCAATTTACATGTGACTGTAAGATGCTTGTTCGAGACCAAGACCCCTGTATACCTCCCTGGAGTCAGTACCTGTACTTTAGTAGCATTACAGTAGCCCCCCATAGTAATGGGCACGGAGAATTCAGTCATGAACACAGGCAGGGTGCCAAGTTTGCCAGGAAACACAAAGTCAAACAGCGACCACAGTTCTCGCAAGTTGTTCTGCATGGGTGAGCCAGAGAGGATGATGCGGTGACAAGTGCGAAACTACTCACACAAAAAATGAAAGCATTAAATATTTATTAGTCGTGATTTAATACTGAGAAATGTTTATCATCCATTAAGTATCTTCGCTCTAACACGATTGGTCAAAAAATAACCGAACGCCTAGTCTGCATGCACGAGTGTTTCATCGCTCACGGGAGAGTACGAGATCTTCAGTAACGTGAGCCCGCGAGAGGTCTGCACCGGGGTCAGTGATCCCCGATAAACCTCTCTGCGACTCGTCTCCAATCTTCCCACAGGCGAACAAACGCGCGTCCTGCAGCGCTGATAATAAGGGTTCACTCGAAGGTTACCTAGATACATCCTGTAAGTGATATTCTACGAGAAGAGTACCAAGAGATTTAACATAAAAAAGCACAGCTTGCCATTTTACCTGTTTACATGCCAAAGTTATCTCTGCATCTGGATTTCTAATCTTGTGACCCTCGTCCAGAATAACATAGTCAAACCTCTGGGCAAGCAGATGATCCTGATGTTGACGAATTCCCGCAAAGGATGTCACCAACACACCGTTCTCTTTACACATCTTTTTTATCAGCTCTTGCTGCAAGATACATTCTAACATTGAGACTGTTTATTTTCCAGCCTATCTGCGTGTAGGTCTGTTTGTTCGTTTTGCTATACCCTTCTCTATCTGATAGCTTGTCTTTTTGTTCGTTTGCTTGTTTTCATATTCATTTGCATGTGTCAGTAGTTGTTTTAGAGCAATTTTCAATTGTACGTAATCCGAGATTGCGCTGATTTTGAAGTTTATTCGGTCTGTCATCTACAGAACTAGCGCCATCCTCTTGACCAATGAGATGCAAAACGAAAACTGATGACGACTTGGTCGCTTGCGCTTCAATAAGGAGTCTGCTTGTTTTGACTTTAAGTTCCTAGTAGCTCTTGAGGGTATTTTTCTTTCTTCCGATTCGCCGTTTTCATTACTCTGGTTTAGTTTTACGAAACTCGATCGAGAAGCGCTCTTTTATGTGATACTAGTTTTGTTTCTGTCTGTCTGTCTGTCTGTCTGTCTGTAAACCAGCTAATCACTCACTCACTCATTTGATCGAACAGTCAGTTTTCTACACATGCTTGTTTATTTCCTTGCTGGTCTGTTTATGTGTCTGTCTGCTTGTTTACATGTCTGCCTCTCTGTCTGCCTTCTTGTTTGCCTGAGTATACAACGAACCTTGAATCCTTGATAACTTCCTGTTTCGTGAAGTACAGCCACTCTGAACTCTGGCCACCATTTATGAAACTCTTGTACCCACTGATGAAGAACTGTCACAGGACACACAATCAACACTGGTCCTAGCCCTGGCTGCCTGCCACATTAACACAGAATGAATCGTCATTCGGAATCTTTTTCATAATCAGCACATTCTGGTGATGGATATGATTAATCTGTAAGTCAACTTGAGTCAAGTGGTCACAACTGCCAGAGCTACTTTCCCTACTTTCTCCAGAAAGAGACCAAGGTTCAGTTTTTATTTTTAAAAAGGTATAAGTTCATTCATCTTTCTATTCTGTCTTTCAGGTTCAACTTACTTGAAGAGCAGATGGCACTATCAACCAGAACCCAGTTGTTCAAGGAGGGAAGACGTTATCCGATGGATAAATCGCTCTCCAGCAGATAGGTGTATACAAACACCTTGCGTTATCCACCAGATAGCAATTTATCCAGAAAATAGCATTATCCACCATTCAATCAACCAGGTCCAGACAGCTTCAACACATTATAAGTTGCTATTTTCAGTGGAAAGAAATATTTCGCTATTTTTTGCCAATCAAAATAAGGGAGCTTTTCTATACACAATACTGTAAGAGAATACCCACTTCTTCCTGGCTGATATTTTACTGTACTTCAGTCCAGCAAGGAAAACAATCATCTGAACAGTCTTTCCCAGGCCCATTTCATCACCAATAATACCACCAGCCTGCTGACAGTGAAGCTCCCACAGCCACTTTACACCTGTCTGTTGGTATCTAGAAGATACACGTCGGTCGATTAACCCTTTCATCCCTAAGAGTGACTAGCAGTTAGTTTTCCTTACAGTATCACCTGCGAATCAAGCCTTAAGGTCGCAAGAACAAAGGAGATGATCACCAACTAAAGAAGCTCTTGATTGTTGGACAAATTCCCTTCTTACGTGTCATATGAACTTTGTAATAGACCTCGCTCACTGTAGAGTCTCTGTGGCTCAGTGGTAGAGCATCGGAGGGCCTGAACACAACAAACCAGTGAGGGGGTTTGGGAAGAGCTGTTTACATCTTTCTTTCAAGATCTTTCTCCTTTACTAGTTCATCACTCTCACTAGAACTACTTCTTTGCTACACATACAGTAACTCCCAGCTTTCTTCAGTAAAAAACTATTATTGATTCAGTGGCTTTGAAAATAATCAGTTGGAATATTGGGCAATTGCTCGCATGAAAACAATATACCATCCTGGTAAAAATTTGTAGGATGAGTAAAGAGTGGTGTACGGAACAAAGAGACGATTATGGGTTCCTTTAGAGGATTCAAACCTAGGAAGGAATTAGATAGGACTTACTTGTACAACTTGTCCCATAATTTGCCTGGAATCTTAAGCCCCTTGTCAAAAACTACATCAGGATACTCTTCCTCACCACTTTCAACAGCTGAGGAATTGCCTCTCTTTTTGAGAAGTTCACTGATTCTCCATTCCCTGAATCATTAAGTCTTAATTGTTACACAATCATGTATACTTAATATAAATTCACAAAGTTTGTTATCTAGAGCTAATGAGCTAACACAGGGCTAACACTTAAATCATCAGCTTCAGAAACTCTTTACTGTGGCCAACTTACATTTATCAACTCAGTTGATCAAACCAAATCATCTTGTTATACCACCCACTGACACGGCACCAAAGTCTCTTTAGAAACTTACCCCTTTATCAAATGTCATACACTGTACATTATGATCACTGTTATGAGGTTCTACAGCTCAACGTAGCAAAATGAAATTTAATGTAATGCTAGAAAAATTTTGTTTAAGTTATATCTGAAAAATAAAAATTTTAAATTTCATCACATGAATGATAAGATGTACAATCCTTACTGTCAATCAAGTAGAGCATTAAAAATCACCTGATCCTTTGGCGGTATAATTTTTCATTTCCATCATCAACAGGTTTATTGTCATATCTTCTTCTGGTCATTTGATTTGTTTTTTTCTTCTTCTTCTTCTTCTTTGGCTTAAGGCTATCTTCTTCTACATATGCAACATTTAAAGATCTTTTTCCTCCAGTCTGCTTCTCTGATTTAGTTGGTTGGACATCATCCTCATTCCAGTTCCTCTCATCATCCTCAAACCAACTGTACTTGAGCTCGCCTTCATCAGGAACGTATTCAGCATCATAAAGATCTTCATCATAGTTGTCCTTGTCATCATCACCATCCTCAATTTCATCTTCTCTTTTATCATTGCCACCATGCTTGTAATTCTTAGAGTTTTCAGCATCAGTTGCACCAAAATTGTTCTTGTTCACTTTATTGCCATTGCCTGGAATAGTCCCTCCAAATGGTGTCATCTCTCCAGTCTTAATCAATGCATCTTGTCCTGAGAGGTTTTCTCTGACAAGTGGGAATTTCCTGTTTTCACTCATATTCTGAATATTGCCATCTGAAGTCTTAAACTCGACTGAAAATATAAAAACAATGACATGTAGGAGTTAGCACCACATAATTTGGGATCCCATTTCAAAGTCTCACAAGCCTCTTTAATCAGTTGTGGTATCAAATTGTCTTGGAACTTTAAGTTGTCTCTACAAGGAACAGACTTCAACCCTTTAACTCCCAGAAAAAAATGTAAAAAAAACAGTACCCTGTTGTTCTAATTCCTCCTCATTTCCAATACCTAACTTGTGGTGTAATGCCTTTTGAGTTGCTTGTAATTTCTTCAACTGGCGAAGCTAAAGAAATTTGCAAAAAAAAATGCATTATTAGAGTTAAACTTACTCTATCTTGATCAGACTATGCATAAAAGTACATGTACATCTATGCACTCAAAGCATTGTTATCCACCCCAAGCTAAGTAAGTTAAAATCCTAGGAGCAGGGGGAGGGAAGAATTTTCAAAGGCTGCAATTTGGAGAGAAAATATCAAATTGTATGATGACAAATAGTTTCTTCCAGAGGGGTTGGATAAACACTATGTACTTATTGACTGAGTTAGTTTGGGCCATATTTGCCTTGAAGTCATAACATACAGACTGAGAACAGCATGCGTCATTGATCTGGAGCCAAACATTTTCACCTCCAGCCCAACTTAACTCAGTCAATAAGCATTTTTATTATATGACCAATAAGTTTTAAAAATTTCAAAAATTTTGTTTAACCTGAATATGATGCAATAGACTGTCATGTGCAGGAAACCACACAAAAAATTATACAGTTAAAACTTTTCCTTCATTTTTGTGTCAGAACAAGAAACTCACAATTCATCGAAAAGTGTGACTTATTTTCTCATTTCTGTTCACTGCTGTCACTCATTTTTAGCAACAACAGCAAACAATATTTTTACAGTGAAGAAGTACACTAGGGCCAGACGCCTTTTTCCAAACCAGCTCATGTGAACCTGTCCAGCCCTACACATGTCAGCTTTCCCAGCGGCTTTCGATGTGATTGCATGAGCTGGGCTAGATGGGTCATTTGATAATTTCTAGTATAGACACACTCAGGAAAGGAAAATCTTGACAGATGACCTGGTTATCCAGTCTCCAGAATATACTAAGTCTTTTTTAAACACATTCATTAAGAACGCCTTAATTACGGCATTGCAAGCCACAGATCTAGAACAATAATAATTGAGTTACATAAATTTTAAAACTCAAGAAAGCTAGTGCAAAGACAATGAACCTGGGTTTGTATTATTCACCTTCTTTGTGTTGCTATGATTTGAATGTTAATGCAAAGCTTTTCAAAAAACTTTTTATATTGCATTTACAACAACAGAATTATCCAAAAAACACCTTGTTATCCTTTTGTTTCTGCACTGCTTGGGTTCTTCTCCATGATTCATATCCAGCTCCACTCTTACTCTCAACCCTTTTCAATATTTGGTCAATCTCAAGCAAATCATTTTCCACAATCCTGATAATAAGAATGACAATATAATGGGAAAGGTTATTGTACTCTGAATTGCTCATTTGCTACAAGAGCCTTTTTGTAAAGCTAGAGACACACTTAGCAATTTTATGTGCTGATCACAGTGATCTGTGAAATTCACCATGTATGCCCAGGTCTGCAGCCGTTTTCACTGATCGCTGCAATCAGGATATAAATTTGCTGATATCTGTGAAGTCAGATATCAGTGATTTTTTGCTGGTAATCAAATTTGTTGGGATTAAGAAATAAAATGGCCAAGTGTGTCTCCCACTTAATGTGGATAATTCATGATTTTAACAGCATACACACTGTAGAATCATTACTACTGTAAATCAGCCACTAACATTAAGCTACTGAATTGATTGTCAAGACTGGTAAATTCGAAGGTCCTCATAATTTAGGGTTCAGCATATGATCTGGCCATTCACTGATACTAGATGATGAAATTATTCCAAGAATCAAACGGAATGATTCAGCATTTAAGGAAGATTCTGACCTCACAATAAGCTCTGTACAGTGTAAGAATATTAAAACATGTACATTCTTCCTTGATGAGACAAGATGGAACCAATTCTGGTCTTGTTTGCAATGGGGCATATCTCATTATGTGAGAGTTAAGCCTTATCTCTCACAGTTCTTTGGTACATCAACAGTAGTTTGGTACATTGACGCTTATCACCTGATATATAAGGATGAGTACTGAGGAAGAAGTCTATTAAGAAATTCATTAATTTTGAAAAGAACTCTAACATCTAAGGTAACTAATGATGAACCCAATTCATGGACAGTCCATGAGCCACAATGTTACAGAGTTATCTTTGTATAACTGCAATCTTCAACTTAGAGATCGCAATGATGATTGTCAAGCTCTCCCAAGCTAACCTGATATCTTCATCCACAGCTTTCAGGTTTTTCTCCCATCCTCTCACAATCTCCTCTGTTTCTTTCACAGCAATGGCTTCATCGACCTGCTTTAAAACTCCTTCCTCAAATTCATCCTGGTTAAATACATTTACTCCCAGGTTTCTCAACACCGCTGCTTGCTCTTCGACGGGTACAGATGGAATCAAGCCAGAATCAATGGATATACCATAGCTCTTTGTTTTGTGATTTACGGGGCTTGTCTCTTCATCCTCCTGAAAGTTTTCTTCTTCTTTTCCCTCTAAATTCTTAAAAGTTACATCCATTCTCCTTAACACTGGTAGACGAACGGTAGAAGCGAACCTTTTTTGAATTATTCACCAGTTTTCACACAGTTTCGACACGCTTCATTCAGATTATGTAAGAACATTCGGATACAAATTTTTTAAGTCCTCAGCAACTGACGAGAAGAAATAGAACTTCTGTCCATATAGATTAACAATTTCAGAAAATATACTGTACAATAAAATGTACACCTTTCTCGTATCACCCTCGCAGGCTAAGTCCTCTTCCAAATTGTTTCTACCAAATTGCCATGTCAGCCATTTTGTTTGCTCGTATCTTTCCTTTACACCACCTAATTTTTGCAAGTTAATGAAACCGCTGAAAGAACCTGCTCGCAAATTTGCTCGTGTAACTCAGGTGATCGAACGGGTGTAAACGGAATATGACGCAAGTCTTACATGTGAACAGTTTTGTACCTAGCATTACTCTGCGTCGACGTGCGTTGACCAGAATTTACTCTTGGCTCAAAAGTTCTTCTGTTCAGAAGAAATATTTTTCCGTTTCTAAATACTGTCCTTACACAATGTCACAAGGAACTGTCCATCATGTTGCAAAGAGCGGGTTTGAAACATCGAAACTTTATGATCAGGTCAGGCCCGCTTACTCAGAAGAGGCCGTAAAGTTCTTGATTGGTAAACTTGGCATTTCACACCAAGATGCTTCATCTAATCAGCTAGTAAGAATCCTAGAGCTTGGAGCAGGAACAGGGAAGTTCACTGATGTTTTACTCAAGGTTCTTCGCGGCAGTAATGTGGAAATAATTGCAAGCGAGCCGCTTCTTTCTATGAGAGAAGAGTTTAAACAAAAATTTCCAGCCACAGAGATGAAAGATTTTTCTGCTGAAAATATTGGTATGGATTATATCTTGTGATTTTGTAGTTAATCTATCCTAAAAGAACAGATGCAATAAGTCTGTCGACGATGGATGGTGGAGGACACTTTTATTGGCCTAGGGGGTGGGGATGGGGGGCAGCTGGCTTTGGCAGTAGAGCTCAAGAGTGCCTGGTAGAGCACTCTACAGAGGTTGTTATACAATGAATAAACACTCGACTCCAGGATATTATCACTCATTCTTTTAACAAATACTTTAATCATAGAGCCTTTTCATACAAGAAGACTTGAGTTGAAACTAAAAAGAATGAAAACACTGCTTCCTCTTCTTTTTCTATGCATTCAGCATTTGGCATTTTTATGAATCCAAGGACTTAAATAAAAGTAGCTTGTAGTAACCTTGAGAAACAGAAGTACTCTTACCCGTATGTCCACCTATATAAGTGTTTGCTGACTGCAGTAAACAAGACTACAACTCTGAAAGGGTCGTGAAAAGAATTATTGTACATGTATGTGTTAACACAGCCTTTAACAAGTGATGGTGAAGAGAGTAACCAGGCCTTTTGAGCTGTGGTAGACTACCATTAATGTGCTTTCATGGAAACCTCTACCTTAAGCGATATTAAAAATTATAATAAACATTATTCGAGTGTGAAAACAAACAGGAATTCCTCTTAGTATTCTGCATGCTAAATGGAAGATTTTGACAAATTTCAGAACCCAATGACTAGTGGCCAGGGAAGGTGGTTGTTTAATAGCTCATGAAGCATTATTCACCATTTCATTTCAAAAACATAACACAGTGATCCATTCCAGTTTTATCTATTGCAGTCTTAAGGGTACAATATCAAAGACCATCCATCATCCACTTCGTAATAGACCTCCCTCACTGTAGAGTCTCTGTGGCTCAGTGGTAGAACATTGGAGCATGAAATCCAAAGGTCTGAGGTTCGATTCCTGATGGGGACTCAAAATTTTTCTTTGTCCCACACTCGTGACAAGATGAAAGAACATCTTTCTCAGTATCAATTTTTTTTTTTTTTTTTGGTATGTTTCAGGTTTGCCTCACGGTTCAGTACATGCAGTGATAGCGGCACAAAGTTTCCACTGGTTCGCCAATGAAAAGTCGCTTTCTGAAATTCAGCGTGTACTTGTTCCTGGTGGCAAGTTTGGTCTGGTTTGGAATGCACGTGATCACTCTGTACCCTGGGTAAAAGAAATGGACAATGATGTCATTCTTCCCCTCTATGAGCAGTCCAACACGCCAAAAGCACAAAGTGGTGAATGGAAGAGTTTGGTAATGGCATCTGATAAATTTGGGTCACTAGAAGGTGATGAAAGTTTTAAGAATGAACAGGTCATGACATTTGATGAATTTGTAAGGAGGCTTTTATCGATTAGTGTCATAGCGGTGAAAAGTGATGAAGAAAAGAAAATGGAAATTGATAAAATTATATCAATTTTAAACAAACATATCAAACTAGAAACAGATAAAGTTATCCTTCCATACAAGATTGAGATGTACTGGTGTGAGAGAATGTGAATTATTCCCAAACCAAATAATTTAAAACTGATTTAGAATTTTTATGTAGAAGACTCATGACAAAGAACCATTCTTTAAGATTTATTTAATTATCCAATAAAGAAAATTGTTTGAATAGTTAAGGTTGTACTGGTGTGAAAGTACATAAATTATTTCAGTTACCATATTTATTCAATTGAATGTCACAGCATTTATTCAATTTTTTTGTGATTCAAGTGCAGCGTTTATACAAGGGGCATTTATCTAAAATCCAATTTATTACTCGCAAAAATGGTATGGTAACTAACCATTCTCATTGTAAAAAGCAGAAACGTGTTTTGGTGCTGTTCTAAAAAGTCATTTTTTGTATTGTTGTCAATTTCACATATATTTCCATGTTAATACTGCTGCAATACATAAAGTGAATAGAGGATTTGTGTCTGCAATTAATCAATGGTCACTGTGTGCTTTTTGAGTCTATTGTTCAAATAAACACCACATCATCAGGGCGTGAAATTGCGCCTAATACAGGCGCCAATGCGACTAAATTTTTCACTTTGGCGACCAAATCCTGAAAGTTAGTCGCCAAATTGGCGACTAAAACGTGTCATCATAACCTTACCAAGAGATCTAGTGCATTAAAAAGATTTGCAAAGATAAATCCGCGGCAAACTTCCTCGTTAAGTTTGTTTCCAAAACGTAGCACATGCATCTAGATCAATAACTAGACGCCATCTTGGATTTAGATGAGCCTGAACGTTGTATATCATCCATCCTAGTGTCCACTTTGTAGCACGTTAAAGATCTTTTCCCTAACTTAATTTTGGAGGGTCTATCTAGAACGCTGACAGCGTAAAGAAAGATTTTGTTTGTCTTTGAAAATGGCGACCAACTTTTTTTGAATTGGCTACCACTTTGAAGAATTTAGAAGCCAAGTGGCTATCAGAAAAAAAAGTTAATTTCACGCCCTGATCATGATACAGTGATTAATTGAGGGTGGCGTTTTATTAATGTTTCTGCTCTAAAATGCAGCATTTATTAGAGGGCAGTGTTCATATGAGGGTGGCATTTAACCAAATAAATACTGTAACAGACATTTTAAAGTATTTTGATATTAATTTTTTACAGGAGATTTTCTTACAAAGTACCATTTGTCAAATTTAACAATATGTACACAATCTTTATCATTTTACCTTAACCCTTTAACTCTCAGATGTGATAAACATGTATTTTCTCTCAATAATATCCATACATCACCCAGCAATCAGGTAATGACAATACTCAAACTTATCAGGTAGAAGTTATCTTAATTTAACACCAAATTCTGGTAACTAATTTACAAGGAGATAAGTAACAGCTAAAGGGAAGAATGAAAAATCAGATTTTAGGAGTTAAGCAGTTGAAACAGCTGGATTAAGGACAAGTACTGAAGTAAATTGTTAGAGATAAATTAATTGTTGATGCTGATTATATGAAGTTGTACACTTTGACAAATAAATTATATTTTTTTATTCCTTTTTTAGAGAGAAAATGATATATCATAATTAATAACCTTTTTGATCAGTATGAAAAATGAAAAAAATATTTTTCAGCCACCTTGGAAACATCAATTTCCTTTAGCTACAAAAAGCATTTTCTTAATCCTATATGCACTAAGAGCGACTGGCTTCTAACTTCTCCATACAGTATCATCCTTGAATCAAATGTAAAGATCATCAGAATAAAGGATATGATCATTAATTTAAGAAAGTACTGATTGTCAAACAAATTCTCCGTGTCCGACTTACAGGAAATGTAAAGAAAGCAGTATGGAGAATATGAATAGTAATGTTAGAGTGTTGAGGGTAACATGTGAAACCGCAATCTTTTGTGCGCCTCGTCTGACGGAAAAACTACACGCACACGTGTCTTAGGATGGACAACCAAAATCCTGCCAGAAAGTTGCTAAAACTTCGGCAGAAATCCAAAAAGTTGCTAAATGTCTTGATATTGTTATATGACCGTTAAAAGAAAGCTTCAGTTTTTGTTCTACACAATAATTTCTAACATCGGTTTAGAAAAATAGCTCGAAACTGCTTGCATAATCTGGCTTTTTTGACTTTCACTAAATGCAAAGGTAACGTAATTTAGTTTTGAATAGACTTCTTGTGACTTGTTCTGTTTCTAAAACTTTTGCTATGAGTAATGTGCCAGCAAGATTTCCTCTGTATCAAATCACATGTGTGGAACATCAATTTTCTACCAAGCCTTTCCTCTTTGGAAAAAAAAAAACCCTCCCCTTTCTCATTCAAGGGGAAAGACATCAAACGCTTAGACTTTTTTTCTCAAAAGTCTTAACAAGACGCTTACCCAGTGGCTGCTTATCAAGATGATGTACTTTTCAACAAAAACACATCCCAGGTGGGACACTTTTTAGTTGAAAGAGAGACAAAGGACGCCACTTAATCGAATGATTAAGACAAACCACGAGGTAGCTCCAAGCAGCCTTTGATTATCAAAATCAGTTGTACTTTTATCTTGGCTGAGTGTTGGTGTACTTAAATTACACGCTCTTTCATTTATAACTCGTTATAGTAGACTAAAAAAAATGATTGCCTTGTTTTAGATGGTTTTAGATAGTTTGCGAGTGGTTGTAGATGTTTTTGAGGTGGTTGTAGGTGGTTGTTGAAATTTTTGAGGTGGTTGTGGATGGTTGTAGGTGGTTGTAGGTGGTTGTAGGTGGTTTTAGGTGGTTTTAGGTCGTTACTTGTTTTAGTACTTACGGCAATTTTGCACGATCGGCCCAGGGCCTGACCACAAAGACATGGGTCGAAGCGATGAGCGGCCAAGATTTTGATTTGAATATAAGTATAGTCTGAATAAAGGGGTAAGTTTCTAAAGAAACTGTGGT
The DNA here is from genome assembly GCF_036669915.1 of Pocillopora verrucosa. NCBI lineage: Eukaryota > Metazoa > Cnidaria > Anthozoa > Scleractinia > Pocilloporidae > Pocillopora > Pocillopora verrucosa. Next base: position 11,640,560 of record NC_089319.1, on the reverse strand, counting down.
GCTGCGTCGGTGGGAGAGTATAGGAGGTAATTTATTGTTAACAACTGGGTTGAAAACGTAAATTAGCCACCGTAAAGGGTAAAAAAGCTGACGTTTCGAGCGTTAGCCCTTCGTCAGAGCGATTGGCTCTAATCGCTCTGACGAAGGGCTAACGCTCGAAACGTCAGCTTTTTTACCCTTTACGGTGGCTAATTTACGTTTTCAACCCAGTTGTTAACACTAAATTACCTGCCAAGTATAGTCTGATCAGCCAATGAGATTTGAGGTCAACTCTTTCTCACCCGCTGCGTTAGGGCATCGTGTCAGTAAAACTATCTTCAGTTTGAATTTGTTGGCTTTACATCAACCGTACGTGCCCTTAGAAAAGTTTTCATCTGAAGCTTAGCCAGAGAAAGGTGAGTTTTAACTTCAAGATACCAAGTCTGCTACACTTGTTCGCGGACTGTTGATCCAAAAACAGTGTTTGACGACAAGAGAGCGCGCTACGTGCGTTGTGTTCAATTCAAGAACTGATTCATAAAGCTCGTGCGCGTTTAGCCATTGAACTAACCGTTCTCATAAATGAATTGGGAGAATATTTTAGCTGGCAACTGGTCACCAGGCAGAAATAAATATCCTGAGCAATAACATGCAACTCATATAGCGACAATGATCTAGAATCAAAGTGCTCTGTGAGCAAACTCGTGAGTTGACACATGATTTTTTGGATTATGTCTAATGTTATCTGGTTTAGGGAATTTTGTGGTTGATTGTCATATCTAGAGTACGAGCAGTAGTCCAGTGTTCGCTAATGTCGCAAAGAAATAAAGTAACGTTGGGATAAGAAGGCATTACAATTGAAATGATCATGCTATTACATTTGACAAGGGTGGATGATGTCGTGTTTTAAACGTATCTCATTTTTGTTTCTGGTTCAAAAGAAAAGGTTGGAAGTAAATGTGGGTGAAAAGTGAAATTTACTCTCTATCATTGTAAATATTAGAAAATCAAGGCAATACTGTCTTAATGAAAACATTAACGATTCCTTCTTTATCAAATGAGACAAACGGGAACGAGTTTTGGGTGATATAACTAAACCAAGACTACCACCGTCATTTTGGATCTCCGCCTGGGTAGATTTAAGTCACGTGCTAGTCAACGTATAATCAAGAACAAGATAGAATTTCATTTCAGGCCTATTTATAAATTTTGTGGAGTATAACTTACGCATTTTAGTTAACAAATAGAGAAGTCTTGAGTTAAGAAGTGGGGAGAAACACTCGACTACGTCTCTTGTTTCCTCCCTACACTTCTTTCGTGCTCTAGCCGCTTCCTGCGTGCTTTACAACAGAACAGAGCACAGTCAAGGCTTCTCTATTTGTTTTATAATAAATAATCCGTTAAATTCCCCAAGAATTACTTTCAATTTTCAAAACAAATCTTATTGCCAAATCGAACAACAGTGTCGTCAGCATACTCTATACTCTCATAAAGCACGCTACAATAAGCCAATCAGAATCCCTGTTAGAATGGTTCAAATAATCTGATTGGCTGTACAAGACTAAATCTATCAAAAATGTCAAACCATCAAAGTTCATATTCTGCAATAGTTTACAAACTAAAATAGCTCGGTATGTCGAATTTAACACTTTTGCCTGAAGTTTTTTAGTTTCTAATACAGGATCTGAAAGTGAAATGTTCAGTGAAATTCGGCCCAATCGTGGCTCACAAAAATATGCAAGTTATTTCACATGACAAGTAGAAAACAAACTTTTCAAGGCGAGTGTATTATGAATGAACAACAGCCGAATTCACTAAGAAATGAAGATCGCTCGGAATGACAGCGCCGTAAAACTCGGTTGCAGTGACTGATCTGGCCTTCCACTCAACGCATCGGAAAGGTAATCAGGGCAAGCTCTTATTTTTTCACTCGAAGGGTAGTCGATTTAGTTCCTGAGGCTTGCTCCATTGCGATGACCGAAGATCGCCATGATTAGCTAGCCGCGATAGACCTTAAGTCGCTCTGACACCGTCATGATTAGTATGAATTTTAACAGTTATGCCAGGTTATATTTTTCATCATTCCTGTTTTTTCTCTGTTTGAAATCGAAACTTTATATTATTATACAAGTGTTAGCTGTGTTTGATTTTTATTACCGTACGTAAACTCGCAATCTAACTGAGCGTGAAAACCGTTAAAAAAACTCACTGTCTATCTTGTTTTATCTTTGAGGATTTTTGTCACTGCTCACGTTACAGTAATGTAAATTACTGCGCCTGGCATTTTTGCAAACCTTTGCTCGCTTGTTCCGAAATTTCACTTTCAATTAACGAAAGAAAAGCTAGAAAGAAGTCCCGGAAAAGGTCGGACATAGTACGATTTGGCAGATGGCGTGACAGCTTTAGCTCAGTTCTATGCTCTATACTCTCATAGAGCGCGCTCTTTCAACCAATGACAGTACGTGTTATATCCGAGCTTTATTATAATGCGTAATATGTATTTTGAATCTTCAAACTGTCTCGAAACTTAAAAGAAAATTGTTCTTTAAAAATTCACTGAAAACCAGTAGCTAAGATTGTTTGTTTAAGTGTTATTTGATTTTCGTGTTAACCTGTAATTTCGTCAATCGCCGGCGTCTTCCGTTGCTTCACACAGGAAAAACACACGATACGAAACGTAATGATCGATTTTGTCCTCAATCTCACGCCATAACAGAAAAAGCTTTTGAACATCTGTAAACTCCGAGCGCTTCGCGGTAAGTGATATTTTCAATGAATCTTCGGATTTTTTTCAAGTTCAAGGATTGTAAATTACAATTTTATGAAAAACGAAGGTTGTTCTGTTATTTCGGTGTGAATCCTTGCATGCCTGCCAGTCGCATGAAACTAAAACGAAAAAAAAAAACTCTTTTAAGATTATCATTGGCTTCTTTTTCACCCCACCACTATTCTTATCCATTTCGTTTGTTTTTTGCTCGCCAAAAACTATCAAATGCACTGAAAAGCCTAAAATCGGAAAAAAGTTTACAGGAATCGAGCAAGCGAGCGAGCCAGTGCCATTCTCCACATCATATCTACAACTCGCTCTTGCGCATGCGCGCGATTCACGAGTTTAAAATGTTTCTTCGTTAAATCATATAACTCTCTACAGTATCAATTTCACTTCCCGATTTAATTTTTTTCAGAATTTGAGAGCAAAACCGCTTTTGAAAATCGAAGACATAGTTTAAAGGATTTTTATTATGGGTTAAGAAGATGGCACATAGTAAACTCGGCAACTGAACTGATCGTTCATTTCGTGATCAGATCAATATCAGTATTGAACCAAAGTAGATCAATATCAGTTGCCCAGATTCTGATATTGATCCAATTTTTCAAAGATAACAAAATTGCAGGAGCCTGGAAAACAAGGGAAATTTGCGGTTACGACTACCTATTCATTCCAAATTGCATGGTAAAATCATGTGATTGCTAAGTGACGATATACATGAAAAAAAATTGTTAGATAGCTCTGGGTATGTATACTACAGAGCGCGTAAATGGCGTACACAAATAGTTTATTCAAACCGTGAAAATGTCTTTGTGTGTTAGGTTAGACCATCGGTTTCAATCGAAACAACAGTTTTCTTAATGCTTGTAGTTTTTCAGTTGCAAAATAGATCAAAGACTGTTACTAACCACTTTGTTAGCTTCTTTTGTTGTGAGTTAACTTTTTCTGCCGTGTATTACACCACTCTGCATAATAATACTAAAGAACTACACTCCTCCTTTCTAATCAGAAAGAAAGAAGAAAAGTTAACGAAAACTCGTTACACGCATTTATAAGTTCCAACATGCACTCAACGTCAAGCTCTTCCAAGGTCGTTCGCAACTTTTTTTCTTCTGCGTCTTAATGATCAGCACTGAGTTATGTTCCTTTTCAAAAACGAATTTGGTCAAGCAATCGCATTTGGATGATAAACAGAACGAAAATCGTAAATAATCAATTATTTTTGCTTCGATAAGAAAATGCAATCGTTGGGGTACAGTAAGGGAAATAAAAAATCTTTTCACATAAAAAAGAGACATCACTGATCCTAACCATATCATGCTGGGAGCTGATAGTTTAAAACCACAAAAATGTTTTGGTTTGTGTTTTACAGCATATACACAACTGGTCATCTGTTTCCAGATAGCAGAGATCCCAAGTGAACCTTATAAACAAACGGTACTATTAAAATCGTTCTAAACACAATCAGGTATAAGTTACGGTTTCTTAGAGATTTCAAAATTTGAGACTTAATTCATTATGTCAACGATGATTATCGTCACACTCAGGTTCAAAATGATTTGGTGTTCAAAGTGCAGTGTTTATTGAAAAAAAGTTAATAATATCATCTTAACATGTAAGATTCACATTTTCTTTTCCCTTTCAGATTTTGACGTTTCCTAACCAATTTAGTGTGGCAAAGTGCAATGAGTTCCTCTTTACAAACAATTTCTGTAAACCAGGCCTATGCAAACCAATGGCAAAGCCAGCTAATGATGGACTGGGACGAGATGGGAGAAATAAAATTCAACGATGCTGATCTAAGAATTTTGATGCTGGATGATAATTTCACCAAGGAGTGTATTAGGAGTATTGCAGTTTACAAATGCCCTCTTTATGATAATCAGTTAATTCAACTATTAGATAACCATCAGTTTGTCGTTCTTCAAACAGACAACTGTTGGTATTCAATCGAGAAAAATAGCCATTTTATTCAAATGCAAAGGAGTAACCATATCGAAAATGTGCAATGTTATATAAGAAAAGATCGTAGAAGAACACCTATAAAGGGAATAAGTTTTGATTCTTGCCAACAACTGAAAACCATGAGTGACTTAATCCATTTCCTTCTGGAAAACCAAGAACTTGGTAAAATATATGATCTGGTTTTTTCCAATTGCCAGGCTTTCGCAAAGAGAATATTCGACAAATTTGCTGCAACAAAAAAACATGAAATCATGCTTGGATGTAGTCCCACTTTAGAAGTGACCCCTCCCTGGTAAAGGTAGACTTTCATCGTTACCTATAATTGTGAAAAAAAAAGGAGTGCTAAGTTTTTCCTAAAATTTATTCCTAAACGGCACAATGTTTGTTTGTTTACTCATAAAAATTACGATTTCCTCGACTGTAATTGGTTTAAAAAATCCTATTTCCACTAATTCACTTGCCAAGTTGTTATCGGACAGTTCCATAAGCCAATTACATTCAAATAGGTAGTTTAAATCAACGAATATTCAAACTTGTAGTTTAAATCAACTAATCACAACCGTGGTTTCAATCATCATAGAAACAGTGTGCAGACTCCTTAATTGGGGCTTTCTTCAAATTGGAGAATTTTTTATTTTCTCGGGAATTTAAATTTTTATTATTAATTGGTAATAAGACTTCGTGTCGTTTAAATTCTGTCTGTAATCAAACTCGCGCGTGATAAACAAATCGGACTCTCGCTGTGCGGTCGTCCGATTTCGTTATCACACGTATGATTACAGACTGAATTGGCCTCCACTCAGTCCTATTACCATTACTAACTACCGATACGAGATCCCTAAGAGTAAGATATTCAAGTTCCCAGCAACCTAACACCCTCATTATGTAAGTTGAATAAAGAACGTAAGTACTAAGACTGGGTTTGTTGTAGGAGCCTCTGGTTCATTCAGTGCACACGTTAAGTTGTATTATTGTATAAGGGAATTCAGTTATAAATATATTGATTGTGAACCCAATCTAAGTTTAGGGCGATTTTTGTTACTATGAGTAACTTAATAAACTGAAAGTTATCTTTTCTTTTCACACTGTGAAAATGAGTGACTCCGAAGTAGCCGAGAGTATCTCTGCGAGTGGCTTCCTGCCTCAAATTCAAGATCATAGGTCTGTAAGATGATGTAATTTCTGTCTGTTCTTAGGGACTCAGCATTAACAGTGGAAACAAGACTCCCCAGCATGCACTCGTTCCGACAAGCAGATATCTAGTTGAGCCACTATATCATATTTGAACTACTATATCATATAGATATCTGCTTGTCGTATAAATATTTTTTTGATTTCGAAGAGAAATATGGAAAAATATCGGACTGCCAGGCGTTTAATTATTTTAAGTTTAGTCACTTCATCGCAGGAACGTCAGCGAAACTGACCGTTTGCGTTACAATTCTTATTTGCTGCTTTGCATCGACAAAAACCTCGACCACTCTTTCGAGCGCAAGTTTCTCTCCACGGGCAGGAAACTTCAACTGACTCTAATTCGTATTTAACAAGGATGGCAAACTTCAATTTAAAAAATTGATGAATAAATGAAAACGTGGTGGATCAACATTTTCACCTTCTTCGAAATGCTCGCAAGGATTTTCGCGTTCCTCATTAGCAACAACCGATCCATAAGCGTTTACTGCCTCGGAATCTACTAAATCAATGGGTTCATCTGATTCCATACCAGATTAAAACGTACAGAATTGTTTCAAACAGAATTATTTTGATAACCTCCTCAAATTCATCGGAGAAAACGCAGAAGGTATCTCGAGACGTGACAAGCTAAAAATAACTGACCAATCAGAGGCGCTATTTAAACAAAAGCGCTAGTTCAAAACAAAAACAGACGACCGCGTTGCATCAAGGTTGGAAGTGGGCCTTTAAAGTTTAAAGGCGTTGAAAAATATGTTTGAAAAATATGTATGTGCGAAATGTAATTGAGGTGAGGGTATATTGCGTTGCACCTGTATCGAGGGTCAAGGAATCGTTGATGTAAATCACGACACACAGTTAAATTTTCTTCACTCGTATTGGTATTCGAATGCTTTTTGTCTTTGGAAATTCATGGCGTTATCGAATAGCGGTTCATTGCTTCAAATTGATTGTATCCCATGCGAGACGGCCTTCAGAGCAGGTACCTAGAAACGATGGATTGTAGGAAAGTCGATTTTCGATCTAGCGAGACAAAAATGCAGCTCAAGCCTTTGTCGCCAGTAGGTTAAATAGAATCAACAACATTAACCTACCTCAGAGATGCCCTTAAGAACTGAAGGGATACAGCGAGAACATTCGAAGTATTTTTTGCATTATTATAACCTTTGTTTCATTCAATGCTCCTAATTATCAAAATCACACTGGAATCACGAACACACGATTCGTGCTAACTTGAATTGTCAGAGTATAATCACTGTTACTTACTCTTATTCTCAAGCAACTACGTCCCCACTGGTTCGCCCTGTGAGGAATATCTGCAGGAGTTTAATCTCTCTCAGATGAGGCATTATATCAAAGCAAACGACTGAAGTGCAAGAGGGCGTGAAAGCGCATAAAAGTGAAATTGAAACGATGATGAGTCGTGTCCCTGTAATAATGTCTGTGTCAGTTAGCACAATTTGCGCGAAAGCAAAAAGAGATGTAAGCTAAATCAAGAGCAACTAATGAAAATTATCTTGCCCTTCGGTTAGCAAGGAGTCTCCATTCAAATGATCTATCAGCTCACGGAGGAAACAATGTGTGGACGATGGCAGCTGTGTTTCGGGAGGCGAGTCTCTGACCCAGTGTGAGGAGTATCACAACGAGGATAGCTACAAATACCGTAAATATTCGGCTCACACTTGCAAATATAAACAAGAAATTAGTTTGTCGAAGAAATGTAGAAAACATCAAGTCCGAACTTTCCAACAAAAACTGTTCAAATTTTCGACATACTAGTAAATAAGCAAAGGGACAGTCATGAAATCACCGTAACGGACGGAAGAGGAAAGGGGCTGGAAGACAAGTAGGCGATGATACTCCTGTTTTGGGAATGCACATTTCCCTTACAGAAAGAAGGGAAGAAGAAAGTTTGCTCTGAAAGGGAAAAGACATATATCAAACACTTAGACTTTTTTTTCTCAAAAATGTTAACAAGACACTTAGATAATGGCTGCTCATCAAGATCATGTACTTTTTAACATAAACACATTCCAAGTAGGACACCTTTTAGTTGAAAGAGAAACAAAGGAAACCACTTAATCGAATGATTAAGACAAACAATGAGGTAGCTCCAAGCAGCCTTTGATTATCAAAATTGGTCGTACTTTTATCTTGGCTGAGTCATGGCGTACCTTAAATACACGCTCTTTTATTTAAAAACATTGACATGGGTCAAAGCAAACATTCACATGGGTCAAAGCGCCAAACCAGGATTTTGATTTGAATAAAATTATAGTCTGATCAGCCAAAGAGGTTTGAGGTCAACTCTTGGTTACTTGCTGCATTAGGGTATTGCGTATTCACTATCTTCAGTTTGAATCTGTTGACTTTGCCCTAACCATACGTACTGAAAGAAAAGTTTTCATAGAGAGCTTAGCCACAAAAAGATGAGTTTTAACTTCAAGATATCAAATTTTCTATAATTTTCCTCCGACTGATGATCCAAACTGTGTTTGAAGAAAAGAACGTGTTATGTCATGTTTGTGTGCAGTTGTCAGTTTCAAGTGCTAATTCAAAAAGCTCGCGCGAGCCAGTTTTGCTGTTGAAACAATCGTCCTTATAGACAAATGGGGAGAATATGATAGCCGGCGACTGGTCAGTATATGGACAGAACTGAATACAGTTGAGCAATAACATGCAACTCATACAGCGAAAACGATACTGAAAAATTTTCTACCTATCAAACAAATATTTCTTCGTTGATTCATTTGACCCCCTAATGCATTACTTTAACTTCACGGTTTATATGAGTGCGAGCACTGCGCCAAGCGTAGAGTGTGAAAGCAAAAGTGGATTTAAAGGTCGGTCATATAGTTTAGGACACTTGATTTCCAAGCGCTGTAAATATCCTTTTTGTGTTAACGTCTCGAATGCGGTTTGCCCGCCAAAACTTCTTTCCGTTTGAATTACCAAAATTAATCGGTTACATTAACATCCACTTACATCCAGGTTTCCGCAGAGGACAACGTGGCAGTACGAAGATCTTAATAAAGAACTCCTCCTTGGAAAGTCTAAAAAAGGAAGTCGACGTTTATTTTCCCTAAAAATAATTAAATATATCTCTACGTTGACTCATCACTGTTTTGTACGAGTACATGTAGTTGCGTGATTTAGAATTTCGAATTGACAAAGAGTTTCCAAACTTTACTCTTGTTCATCATAAGTTCCTAGATATGATAATAAGCCAACGACAACAAGCCAATGAGAACCCTAAGCAAACACATAATCAGCATCGAGCGCGGGAAAACGGAAGTGATGAAGTCGCGATCGGCTTTAATTGTCATCTAATTGGTTGAGAGGGTGGCGAATACTTTCTAAGCCAATCGGAGAGCGTGAGAATCCCCCTCTCTCATACTTTGGCGACTAAAACAAAGAAGTGTTAGTTTAAAACTGTGAAATAACCCTAAAAGATGTTCAAGAAGCGTTGCCTGGCAGATTTGAACAACTCGTCTGTTCTGTATCGGAACCGAATATCTGCTTATTAGAACTATTGCATGCTGGGGTCTTGTTCGGCCCCTGTTATTGCGGAAAGCACTATATAACATCGTCCTAAACCAGATGAGCCCACGACATATCAGCGGCATCTTGTATGAGTATCCACAGTTTACAATGTGACTTCCGCTTATTCTTGTTAAAGCGTATTTTACAGTGTACTCATGGAATAGGAAGTGCGTTTGAGCCAGTTTCTGGCAGATTTGAACAGAAAAGCGGGTCTTTTGTTGGAGTGTAATGACATTTTGATCGATGGCGCTGTTAACGAAATGTTTGGCTGGTTCGTAAGTTGTCGACCTGGTTTCGGTCGATCTGATTAATTGACAACACCCCGAGGGCAATACATATCATCGTCCCAAACCAGATGAGCCCATGACACGTCAGCGGAATCGTAGCGAGAGTCTTCTATTTTTCTGCTCGTTTCCGGCGAATCAAGAGACCGTGACCTGTGTGACTGACGATAAAGCGTCGTATTCTTCAATATTTTATTGCGAAAGTATTCTTCCCATAACTTGTACAAACTAATTTCTGTCTAGATCACATATTTAAGAAAAAAATCTAGCCTGTTATAAAGGTGTTAAAAGGAGGATCGATACTTAAATATGACCGGCCTAATAGTTTCGGTCGATGTTATCCTCTGACCTCGCTATCATCGACCAAAAGCAGATTCAGGTCAAAGATCATTTGCATAACTTTGCACTGTAAAATCTTTCGATTGGAACAAACATACAGTTCTTTTCTGTTTGTAATAAATTATCTTTACGTTTTATTTGACCATGATCTCTTGGTTTTTGTTCAACATCTTATTTGCTACTAATAAATATATTTGCCAAGGGGTGGTCCAGTTAATATTTAACACTTATGCATTTATGTTTTGCGGCTCGCGGGTAAATATTGGCGGGAAATCTAAATGTTTGGTAGAAGAACAAACATGGCTCATAACAGTACACCTTGGGCTTCAAGATGGACCGTACAGTTTGACCCTTATTCCGGGTATGTTAACGATGAAAGCAGCGCTGACGAACTCATAAAACAGTACGAGATAGCTACGACGACACGCTTCACTGTATTTAAACAAACAGGAGGATTTTCAAATTGCAGTAGGCTGGGTAAGTAAGCTCACATGTAAAGATTTACAAAATAAACCATACTGACAGTAAAGTAAAGTGAAGTATAACTTTATTTAGACACTATAGGTATTTAAAGCCAGGGGCGTGTGAGATCGTGTTATTAACATGAAATATAGATAAATCAAAATAAAAAAAGGGATTTAACTTTTTTCCAATAATTATTGATATCTTAAAAATACATGTACACATCATTATTCTTCGGTTTACCCTGGTCAGTTAGACTTTCAAAATTAACATGTAATTAAAATTCAACTTAGCTTCAAGTGTCAATTTACTGTGAGCCTGCAGCAAGAGTTGGCAAGAAATGCTTAATTAATTAAGATCAAGCTTAAAGTGTGAAAACCCTACTCAGTGCTATTGACACACAGCTGTCAGCATCCCCATCCATTACACCAGTCCTTGGGCTACATCTGGGTGGGGCAGGCTAGATTTTCAGGCCCTCCATTTTAAGCACCCATGTGTACATATGTACGTATGTGTTTGTGTACATGTATCGTATTGCTAACTTAGCTTGGTTCCTCTTCTCACATAAAAGAAAATGCAGATAAAAATGCTAAGAACCACCGTATACAATGGGCTGACTCACAGGAGATGACAGGATGCAGACTAAGTTTTGATGGCATCCCATTCCAAATTGTGGGGGTCAAAGTTTTAGAATGCCAAAATGGGCCAGACAGAAATAAGGCACTCAAAAGGAAGGAGGCTCAAAAGAGACTACAAAAAGATGTAAGCATGCATAATAATTAACTAAATAAGAATGTAAACAAGATGATATTATTACTTAAGGACTCCCAAAGAGGATATCATATGTAGGGCATTACATAGTTATTGATTTACCTTCACCTATTTGCTCTTAAGCTAACAAGGTGGTAAGTCTCAACTGATTTTTCTAAGCAAGTTGGTGAGCACTCACCTCTCCCTCAGGGCTAATAGCAGGCAATAATGTTTTCTTTTTTACCACTTGCAAGTAAAAGGACATATCACATTTTATTTGTTAAAATAAGCAAAGTCGCAAAAAAGGACCACTGTGACTGCAGTTTACAAGGTAGGAATCAAGTACTATTTTAAAGGATACTTTTCATTACTTCTAAGTTTATTGATAACTTGACTATTCCCATATGACTGCTCTATCTAACAATCCAATAAATCTATTTGGTTTCAGAAGGAGAATGCTGATCACTGCTATAACAACACCAAACAGCGCTTTATAGTACAGGATACGAAGAAATGTGAGTGTCCAGCAAAGATCCACCTAAGGAAAATAATCAAGTATCCTGAAAATAAGGTCAGTTTATTTTAATTATTGAATAAGGGTTCAGGGGGCACTACCATTAACATGAATGATCACTAGCCTAATAAAGGGTGCTTAATCCTAATGGGCCTTGTGTTACATGTAGGTGAAGTGGATATATGATAAGACAACCTGGACATTTCGTTGTGCAGAATTGAAACAAATTTACCTGTAATGGAAACAGAGTGAATATTTTAGAAACCAATTTTTCAAATATTATTTTAATTAAAACATTGTATCGTTAGATTTCAGAGAACACAAAGAGTAGAAGGGAGACAATGTCAAAATTTCTGAGAACATCCCTTGAGTCAGAAAAGAAGCAAACAATAGCTACAGAGGAGCGTATTTACATATTACTTCCTAAACCTACGGATCACTTATTTCACCCGATGGGGAGGGTAAGTACTTGGCCATCAATTAAATTTTTTTTGGAATCAGGAAACTGAAGTTTGGTGGGGAATTTAAGGTGACTTAACTTCACACAGATCATCAGTCTACTGTAGACTGTGCTGCTTCCACTGTCATGTCGAATATATATAAAGAATGAATAAAGATTATACATCACAACAAAAGACCAATAAAATGTACTACATGTAGAGCTTCTTTTAGCTACACTGGCACTCATTCCTCAAACTCAATGTCAAGACTATAATATCACAATTTTATCGGAGAGGGATTTCCACTGGCACTGTTTTAATGGAATGCTGTCATGGACTTTTTAAATGGATTTTCTTAAAAAATACAGTGTTCAGTACTCTGTAATTATAACATTCTGTAACTATTACTGAAAAGCCCTACCAGAGGACTGCCGATAGTAATGTTGGTATAATTTGCATTATTATTAATTCAAACTATTTCCCTGTTTCTGAAAGGTTAAAACCACTCACATATTTCATCATAACCAGCTGCTGTTGACCAAATTTGGAAAAAATTTTCTCATATTGAACCAATGACATCAAAAGCAGCTGGCTCCAGGTTATTGAACCGTTGACCAAGAAAACCTGGGGATGAGGTTGTGTAATTTTTTAAATGAATAAATAATAAAGCAATTATTCTTTCTTTCTTGTTGTGTAATCAGACTGCTGGGCTACTTCAGCCTATTGATGAGACACTGGTTAAAAAAATTCATGAGCTTGTTGGAAGTGGTGTTAATTGTGTTTCTGAAATGCAACGGCACCTGCATCATTATGTAAAGAAGGAACTTTTCACAGGCCAACAGCCTCCAGATCTAACCAACAGACGGTTCTTCCCAACAACCATGGATGTCAGGAACCACATGTATCGTGCCACAGTGGTGTGCAGACATTCACAAATTGATCAAGAAAACCTTGACTTAAAAATCAAGAAGTGGAAAGAAGAAAGCCCAGATGATAATTTCTTTTTCAGGCCTTACTGCCTTACAAGTGATAGTGAGTCCTATCAACAACCACAGTCACTGAAGGAAGAAGACAGCACTGATGTAATTAAAATAAGTATAGGTGATCCATCCAACAACCTCCTCCTTGTTCACCAGACGAAGTGGCAAAGAGAGCTGCTTTTTAAGTATGGTGGTGAAATTTGCCTACTGGATGCAACATACAAAACTTCACGCTATGCCCTCCCCACATTCTTTCTGTGTGTGAAAACCAATGTAGATTACTGTGTTGTTGCTTCTTTTGTGGTTCTGCTGGAAAATGCAGATGCCATTAATGAAGCTCTACAGCTCATTAAGGACTGGAACCCAACATGGAACCCTGATTTCTTTATGGTGGACTTCAGTGAGGCTGAGATCAATGCCATTGAAAGGCTGTTTCCAAGTAAGCATGTAAACATATACTGGTAAATATTGATATTAACCATTTTATAACCATTTTCTTTATTTCAAGTGGGAAATATAGAGAGGCAATACTTATTAGGAATAAGTTCTTCCCCCCCTCCCCCCTCCAAAAAAAAGAAAAAAATTATTTCTTACAGGACTAACCTGAAAATAATGACAATAAATTATTGTCAATTACCAGTAATTCTCCAGACATTCCAAAATCATTACTTTAATTTCATAAAAATATCAACAGTGTTCATACTTGTCCTGGAAAACCTGGAAAGTCCCAGAATTTTATTTTGGCATTTGCACAACTGGAAAGTCCTGCAAAAAGGCTTCTGGTCCTAGAAAGTTTTGGAAATCTTTTAGAATCAATTAAAAAATAAGAAATGTGTAGATGATGGTAAGGATAATTAACATTGAGATCTTGGAAGCAAAAGGGTCAATGTGTATTTTTGATTCCTGGAAAAAATCAATGTTAATATTACAACAATAATGATAGTAATAAATTACTATTATTATTATTATTAGCATTATAAGTATTATTTTTAGTAGTAGTAGTAGTAATAGTATTATTATTTCACTCTATGGCTCACAGGTCATGCTAGGCACCCTTTGTTGGTAGTTTAATTTTTAGCATACAATAGGCCTTGTGTTAGCTGAAGTGGTTGGCAGCATGTATTCTCTTATCAGAGAGATTTTACAACTCAGTTTTATAACTGTTCCAGGCTGTCTTGTGTATATTTGTGATTTCCATCGAGAACAAGCATGGGTACGGTGGATCAACAACTCAAAGAATGGCATTAACAAAGACAAGAAAGACAACCTCCTGAACAGTTTGCGAAACCTTGCAAGAACTTCCACAGAAGGGGACTTCAATTTAGCACTTAGAGATCTTCAAGACAGTGAACTGTGGAGGACCAATACAAGACTCCAAAAGTGGATGAACACAACATGGCTTCCCGAAAGACAGGCAAGTGTATCCCTTGCATACATTATAATAATTGTAGAATTATCCCTTATAAATTATCCAGCAACAATTCAATATTTTTGGCTTAAAAATTACACACATCTTATTATGTTCACTTAAAATCCTTGTCGCTCTGACTTTAAACATCAAACAAGCCATCCCCTTGGATGATGTCATTTTGGGCCATTAATCATTCAGCATGAGTCTGAGATGGGTCCAAGATGCTCTTACAAGGAGATCCACAAGATGAAAATCAGATTACATGCAGTTTATATTCATGAAGTTTACTTGGACACTTTGTTTCTATTGGCAGCGCTGGGTTTGGGCATACAGGAAGGACCGCTTCAATGTGAAAGTGAACACTACCAATGGCGTGGAAAGAAAGAATAGGACATATAAGCACCAATTTATTGCAGACAATAGAGACAAGACCTTAAGTGGTGTCATCACAGTTTTAGTGACACAATTTCTGCCAAATGAGTACAGAAGGTAAGGAATCAAAAGCTCATCTTGACCTTAGATCTCAGTGTGTTATATATTGATATCACATGACTATGATTTTAGGCCTAAGGTGTTTTCAGAGAATGTAGATATATAAAAGTTTTTGTTCTACAAGTGAGAAGGATGTATAAAGGTGTCATGCTTACTCTGGGTCACACAAGGTGACCAAAGCATAACAAAAGCAACAACAACAATAGCACTGCAAACAACTGCAACTCATAATTTAGAATATTGTTTTATTTGTAATTTGTCTTCCTGATCCCAATACTATTTAGTTCAAATAATAAAACTTATTGAAGCTTACTACCATTTAAACAGAAATCTCTCTAATGTTCTTGCAACTAAAACATGATACTTAAATTATGAAGATTGTATCATTTCTTCCAATACATATGCATGTATGACGTAATATAAAATCAACATAACTTCCCATTTGGCTATTTTATCAGATGAGTGCCACATTCCTTGTGTGGTAATAAAATACCAAGTCATACCTTCTGTTGATAACATCACCTGGATTATAATTTCCTTCCCTAGGTATGCTGAAAATAACATGCGTAACTCAAGTGCTTATCGTCAGTACAATTCACATCTTCCAAGGTGGTTACACAATCGACCAAGACAGTTTATTACCCACTGCTGTCAACGCCTTACACATGCACAATCAATAACAAAAGAAGACATCTCTCAAGAAGGAGATGGCCAGTTCCTTGTTAAAAGCCAAAGTGACAATAAGATTTCATACCATGTGCACTTTGGTGATTGCAGCAACATGCCTT
Source organism: Pocillopora verrucosa (assembly GCF_036669915.1). Lineage (NCBI taxonomy): Eukaryota > Metazoa > Cnidaria > Anthozoa > Scleractinia > Pocilloporidae > Pocillopora > Pocillopora verrucosa. The sequence continues at coordinate 11,624,652 of NC_089319.1, read as the reverse complement.
CCTGCACTTGTCCTGACTGGCAAAGACATCACTGGCCATGCAAGCATTTTGTGGCTATCTACAAACATTTTCCAGAATGGGGATGGGAAGCAATGTCTCCTTACTACAGTTCAAGCCCCTATTTCCAGATTGATCCGAATGTAGTTCCACCTTTATCTTCCAAGGGATGTTCCTCCACTGACTGTACCATAATGCAGGATTCAACCCAAAAAGAGAAAGAAAAAGGATCAACAGAATATAGCAGTAAATGTACATTAAGTACAAAGAGTCCTGTAGCACATGAAGATTCAGAAAAAAAAGCAGAGGTTGATGGGAAGAGCTCCAAACAGTCAGTAAGCGTGCAGAATGAAGGAAGATGTTGCAGAGAGTTGTTGAAAGAAATTCGAGATCTCACCTACCTTTGTGCTGATGGTGGAGCCCTAGAATCACTTAAGCAAGACCTTCAGAAGGCACTGGGGAACTTCCGTCCCCTTGTGCCATCAGAAAATGGTATCTTCATGGAGGTTACTCAGCCAAAGAAAAACATCATGGCAAAACCGAAAAAGGCACCACTTGAAACAGGTCCTCAGTGCCAAAAAAAAAAGTATGCTCATTTGCCGCTCCGATTGAGACTTAAAAGAAAAAACAGTCATCCTATTCAGTTACCTTGCCAGCCAAAGAAACCAGCCACTCTGCCACAGTCTCAGAAAAAAAGTTTCAATATCTGTCATAATCTTGCCAATAATCCAAAAGAGGTTTTCATTAAAAGAGAAAAAGAAGAAAAGGATGACACCCTGAAGATGACCTCCACATCTGAACAAGATACCCAACCCTTCTTTAACGAAAATATCACACCCTTACCACAAAATACAACTATCCCCATCACCTCAGGTACATGTGATGAACCAAAAGTGCAAAAGACAACTTCCACTACCATATTATCTACTGCAAAAGAATGTGACCAGCTAATTCTTGTCTCATTAACTGATGATAACTGTCCTGATCCAAAGTCATGGTTGCATCCACAGGACCCTGGGAAAAAGAGTGACACCCTGAAAGCAATAGCCATTAATAAGGAGACCTCTGCTGAACAAGATACTCATCCCTTCATCAAAGAAAATGCCACTCACTCACTCAAAAGCACAACTATCTCCATCAACACAGGTATATGTGATGACTCAATGCAAGATACAACTTCTACTAACCTATCATCTGGCATTACAAAAGAATACAACCAGCAAATTCCTGTCTTAGTTATTGCTGACAGCTCTCCTGATCCAAAGTCATGGTTGCATCTTCAAGACCCTGAGGACCCAACCTCAACCCTGACACTGTATGAAGATTCAAAGGATCACATTTTAAACAAGACGACATGGCTGTGTGATTCTGAGATACATGCTGGTCAGATCCTCCTAAAACAAAAATTCCCTCTTGTAGATGGTCTAAGGGACCCTGTTATTGTGGGTGCATTAGTCACTCCAGCCATTAGTGAGTTTGTACAGATCATAAACACTGGCTCACACTGGGTTTGCCTGAGCACAATAGCTACTAGTCCTGGAACTGTCAAGGTGTATGACAGCTTATATCAAAATGTAAGCGCGGTTGCCATTGATCATTCATGTCGCATGCTATTGTATACTGGTTCTACAGTCACTTTTTCTAATGAAAGAGTGCAAAAGCAAACAAATTCAAATGACTGTGGCTTGTTTGCACTGGCATTTGCTACAGATTTATGCCATGGCCTAGACCCCACAGCGCAGTCATATGATCAAGAGAAAATGCGCAAACACTACATCAACTGCCTGGACTTGCATGATATGGTTCCTTTCCCAAGAACGTCAAGACGGGTACCATATCATGCAATCACCAAAAGAAAAGCAGTGACAATCTAAAAGTCTATATGTGGCTATGGTCTGAATGATTTGTAATTCAAAATTATGAATGAATTCAAAATTATGAAAACTATGAATTTCTCCGTCAGTTTTCTGCCTAACTCAGTTTTCTGCGTAACTTATTTTTCCTTGTTCTTGAGTTTGGGGTGCTTTAATATCATGATGAAAATTGCCTGTAAGAATTTCATGGATGATACTTATAGACCCACATTTAATCCATAGGTTATATTCTACAAGTTCAAATTGAAATACTTAACATTTAGGAGGAAGCTCAAGCTGAATATTCGAATGTTGACCGTCGGTGTATTGTCATCACACAATCATCTTAAAATTGTGAAATATGTACATCAATTTATTTAATACAAGTTTGAAGGCTTATCATGAGATAAACTTCTGATTAAGTACCTCTTCAGAAATTTCTGTACATATAAGTTTAACACAAATGCAATTAAAATTAATACTTATCTTTCTCGAGTATTTTGATGTCATTGTTCTTCTGCTCACTTGGCAGCTATGAGGCTTAGGTCGATGGTGTGTAGAATTTTCAAAGAGGTGTTGCCAATCAATCAGATCAACCGAAACCAGGTTGACAACTTACGAACCGGCCAAACATTTCGTTAACAGCGCCATCAAAGTATCATTACAGTCCAACAAAGGACCTGTTTTTCTGTTCAAATCTGGCAGAAACTGGCTCAGACGCACTACGCGAACTTCCTAACACTCGAGTACACTGTGAGTACGCGTCAACAAGAAAAAGCGGAAGTCACATTGTAAACTGCGGATACTCATACAAGATGCCGCTGATATGTCGTGGGCTCATCTGGTTTAGGACGATGTTATATAGTGCTTTCCTGTTATTGCTGACCTCTGCGTAGAGAGTCCCGAAAACAGACAAAAATTACATCATTTCACAGGCCTATAATCTGGATAAAACACGCGCGAAAGCGTTAATAGCTTTAAACAGGATCTGAACAAACAACAGCCTTCTGTCAACTTCACCATAGAACCAAACTTGCCAACTCTTGCAACGCCATTTCAGAAGAACTGGATGTTTTTCCGTGAGGAGAGCGGCTCAATAGTAGAAAAAACTTTTCTCCTGGTTTTTCAACCTATATATGGCTGGTTTTTCAGCTGTTATCGATTGCTAAGGTGAGAGCGTGGGCTGTGTATGGCTTTGTGTTACATCGAATGTGAGCGTGACTTACTTCACAGTGTCATATATGAATCAAGATTGAATGTTCTCACATTTTTGAAGTCAACATTCAGAGAAGTCTTGAAGAATAAATAGATAACTTCCAAATTTGACTACTATCCAGAATAAATAAAACCTTGCAAAAGTTCCCGATCATGTTCTTAAACCCTTTACACCCTAACATCAGTATTGATTTTCTCCATACTGTTCTCCGAATATTTTAAATACTGAATATTTTTCTATTGTTATACACACCCTTCCCTTATATGGGTTAGTTGCGTGATAGTGGGATCACTTCCATCTACTAAAGCACGATTGTTATTCGAGCAGACGAGTCAAGGCACAGAAATGGCTTTTAACGCTTTCCATTTACTCGTGATCATGGTGCACATGGTTGTCGTATTTCAGTCAGCAAGTAAGTAGAAGGATAGCCATGGCCAGGTGGCCTGCATTTCAAATGAATTCAAACTTATCTGAGCATTTCTTTCTAACACTTTCAATATGCATGAAACCGAGTGCCGTTTTCACTAGCAATTTGCTTCTGGTATCTGCCCTGCTTTGTTTGATGATTCGTTCTCATACAGGTTGCATATTTCGATCTCAAACAGATTCTCTGAGTTGTTACACATGCACAAGTAAAACGTCATGGGCAGATTGCAACTCAAAGATGACTAAATTAGAATGTCCATCGGGTTCACCCAACTGTGTCACGGGAACGTTGACCTGTACAAATCTCGATGACGAGGAAACCGTCTTTTACAAGAGATGTGGCGCCCCGGGAGACGATTGTGGCCCGAGAAGGGCCGATTATCCAACCTGTTCATCTTCGTCATCCATAAGTTGGTCGTACTCTTACTCCAGCAGCTGCTGTTCAGGAAACAATTGCAACTCGGGGTCATTCCACAGAATCAACAAAGCGAATCTGGGAATGTGTATGGTATTAATCATTTTGGCTCTTCGTCTGATACTTGCCGAGCGTTTCTAAAACAGCATTTCTGTTGCTGTATGATCCACTTAAAGAGCAATAAAATTTTTAATTACCTTGATTCAACTTAATATGACGTAGTTGGTAAACATTCAACAATATGTATGAATATACTAGAAGAAAGAATTGTTCGAGAAGGAAAGGTGAATGCTACTTTTACTATGTGCCAATTGTAAATTTCAGTTTTCTGTATGATTCCATACCATTAGTTCTTTAGACAATAAATAAAAGTGGACATGCACAATTTCACTTGGACCGTGATTTCACCTTTATCAACATCTAATGGGGTCACCTGAGGTTAGATCACCGGAAACACTCCAACAATCCTCCTTTACACTAATCCTTTGATCTACTTAGAGTGACTAGCATCTAATTTCTCCTCACATTGTCATCCCTGAACCACATATTAAGGTCACGAGAGTACAGGAAATGATCACCAACAGAAAAAGCTCTTCATTTTCTTAAGAAATGTATGGAGAACAGTATGGAGAATATGCATACTAAATGACTGTGATTATATAAATAACATATAGTTGAACTACGGATTACTAAATGAAGATGAGAGTGATCTTCACAGTAACGAACACTACTGCTCAAGCGGTGTTAATTGCTACGGAGATCACTCTCATCCTCATTAAGGATGTAAAGGGTTAAACCCCACGTTTAGAACGCCAAGTTTTCAATAAGTCATTTTCTCTCCACCTCCCCCTCTCCCTTGAGCAAAACTCCAACATAATACTTGAATTGAAGTTTCAAATAGCGTAGGTTTTCAGCTAGGCTTTTGACGATTTGTGCCAACATAATTTTTGGCATAATTTATAGAAAAACGAGCATAATTTAGCAAACTGAGTACAATGTAGCCAACCGAGAGAATACTTTTAAGCTGTTCTCAAAATAGAGCTCTGCTAACATAATCTGGCTTTTATGACTTTAACAAAATGCAATATTTCGTCTTGAATAGACTTAATTTGACTTGTTCTGTTTATAAAACTGTTATCACTTTCGGCTCTGGGCTGCCCTCTTGTCGGTGTGATATCGTTTAGTTTTAGGCACCGCAGGATACTGACTTGAGTTCTACGATCTATTAAAAATGGCAACGATTGGTCAGAATCAATATTTGGGCCAAGTCAGTGAAGGGGACAAACTTTCCCAAATGCTCAAGGAATGCCGGTGGTTTAACTGTTGATTCCACATGGTTTGAGTCCAGACTTGTTGATGGCTGCCATGAGAGACGATGCCAGCGTAAGCAAAGCCGCATGAAATCGCATTCAGTCCATATTTCTCAGGACCTTCAATGTTGTTTGCTTTTCTCACATTCTAAACAGTGTCAGCAATGACATTGTTATTCCTTACTTCTTATCTGAGTGAGTTGGGCAAAATGTGGATCTGATTATTTTCGCACTGCCACAAAGCGAGCCTTTTGTCACGAGTAATAATTGGAGGTGGACCGAAGAGTTTCACAAAAACTCGTTCATGTTCGAAGTGGAAAGTGTACAGACAGCTCCTGGAACAAATCGAAGATGTACGTGGATTCGTCCATGGTATCCTGACAGAGAAAATGTTGCTCACCAGATTTCACGTCAATCGGTCGATTTCCTATCCGATCCAAATCAAGTTGTGAGCCTTAAGCTTTAACAAGCTTCACTAGCTGCAATGTGGGGAGCCATTCGTCAAGGCAATTTATGTTTTAGAGGAAAACACCTGACTAGTTTTCTCATTGCTTGAGAGATTTCAAGCGGTTTCTGATGCTTGCCAGGCCCGGCTTTCTCAAATGTCTAGGCGGCAGCTGTCGCAATAGCGATTATGGATCCTACAAAAAATATTGAAGAGATGGAACAGTTCTTTAAGTCTTTAACTACTGAGGGAATATAATATATAGTTATCATGCTTTTGCACTTCATTTCGTGAGATGATTGATTATTCATAGGACCAGGGAGTAAGATTTCAGGGGGAGGTGGAGGTTTCGTTCGATTCTCGTATTTCATGTACGTGACATGTTGTCTCGCCTTATTTTGGACATTTATGCCTTATTATTGATGGTGTTAGATTGTTTGCGAGTGGCTGTAGATGTTTTTGAGGTTGTTGTAGATGGTTGTTGAAACTTTTGAGGTGGTTGTAGGTCGTTTCATGTTTTGGAACTTACGTGTGTTTAAATCGATAATGATAATAATAATGATAAGGAATTTATATAGCGCTAAAACTATAAACAACATTCAGAAGCGCTTTACATAAGTTAAAGTTCTATACTAATTAAAATTAAAATATTCAAAGGCAATAAACATTAGAGCTATTGAAACAAACTAAAAGCTTTCCTAAATAGAAATGTTTTAAGTTGCTTTTTAAAAATGGCGAGGCTACTACTTGTTCTTATAGTTAATGGCAGCGAGTTCCATAAAACAAATGCAGGTGTGATATGATCAAATTTCGGAATCTGAAAAATCATTCTAGCGGCAGCATTCTGAACTTTCTGTGAGCGATCGAGTTGATGTTTATAGGTAGACCGAAGAGAAGTGCGTTACAGAAATCAAGGTGTGAGGATATAAAGGCGTGGACTAGTGTCTTAGTTTATTGAACAGTAAGGAATTTTCTGATCTGTCTTATGTTGTATAATCCGCGAAAAGCCTTGCTACAAAATCTTGCCTATATGAACGTTCATTCGCATGTGGGCATCGAACCAGGACCCAAGGTTCCGGACGCTTTCTAAAGGTTTAATGAGGGTGTCATCAATAATAATAGATTCAATAGATATCTTTTCAAGTTGTTGGTGGGTGCCAATAATTAGAAACTCAGTTTTTGCGTCGTTGATCATTAAACGATTAGCAATAAACCAAGAACGAACATCAGCAATGCACATCTCAGTCGCAGAGACAGCGTTAATTTCGGAATGGATAGAGTAAGGTCGGAAGGAGAGGTAAACCTGGGTGTCGTCAGCATAACCATGGACGGAAGGGGGATGCTGAGAAATAATGTTGAAGAGGTGGGAAACGTAGAGAGGGGGACTCCACAGTTCAGATTAAAGTCATCAGAAGTCTTATCACCAACAAGTATACGTTGTTTGCGACCGGACAGAAATGATTCGAACCATTTTAAAGCAGTCTCGACGACTCCAAAATCCTGTTGCAAGATATTCAGAAGAATGGAATGTTCAATGGTGTCAGAAGCAGCACTAAGGTCCAAAAGTACGAGAAGTGTCACTGCTTTATTATCCATACTCATTAAGATGTAGTTTTGAACCTTTAATAGAGCAGTTTCTGTCGAGTGATACTTACGGAAGCCGGACTGGAATTTAGGAGAGGGGCATTTTTTCACAGTGGACGAGAAGTTGTTGAAGCGCAGCCTTTCCCACTACCTTGGTAATGAATGGAAGATTACTGACTGGACGGAAATTTTTATAGACCAAATCAAGTCCAGGTTTTTTTCAGTAGAGGAAAGACAACGGCGGTTCTCCAATTTTCTGGAACGTGACCACTGAGAAGAGATATTTACCATCTCAGTGATAGGGGGCGCTAATACATCAAGACAGGACTTCAGTAGCCATGTAGGAACAGGATTCAGCCGACAAGAGGCATTGGAGATCTCGAACAATCTCAGACACTTCTTCGATGGATAGCACGGAAAAACTCTCCGGATTCTTCTTAGGGGAGTAATTGGAATGAGTCGAGGTTCTTGAACTCGAAACTTGTCAAGATTTTCATTTATGATTTCAATTTTTTTGAGGAAGAAGGTGCCAAATTCGTTTGCTAGCTTTGTGGGGTCAGTGTACTCTGGAGGAGCCGTCTCAAGTGGTTCCCCACAGAAAGAATTAACCACACGAAATAACTTGCGAGAGTCACCCGCACACTGATCAATTAGGTTTGAACAATAATTCACACGTACAGATTTAAGAAATGCAGAGTATTGATTACGAACTTTATTGTAATTATTTCAGTTACCAGGGAGGTCAGTTTTCACGGCTCTCTTTTCAAGGCGACGACGTTGACGCTTGAGTTGTTAAATGTCATCATTAAACCATGGGACCTTTGGACGATTAATCAAAGTCCTTGTTTTAAGTGGGGAAAACCTATCCAGCATGTCAGTAAGGGTTTTATTAAAGCAGTCGGAGAGTGCATCAATGTTGTCCCATTGTACGCTTGCACAAAGCATAGAAGAGGCAATATCAGCTGAGAACACTCAAGATCAATATTTTTGAGTTTACGAAAAGTCAGTTTTTTGCATAGCAAAGCTGGTCGTGAGATACTAATAGGACACTGAATAATAAAATGATCGGAGATGGGAAAAGTAGTTTTAGGGAAGCAAGAACAATATCATCTGAGGAACGAGTAATAATTGAATCTAAGGTATGACCCGATAAATGAGTCGGGCCCGAAACGTGTTGCGAAAGACTGAACGTTTCCAGTAAATCCATAAATTCTTGGTGTCATTGTCACGGAGGTCATCTAAAATGAAGATTGAAGTCTCCAGAGATAGCAAGGGCCTCGGAGCCGTTAAAAATAAGAAAAAAATGCAAATGCAGTTAAATTGTATAGAGTGTTAAAACCAGATGTTTGAGTTTATGTATTGGACATCCCACAATGCCATGCGTGCTCGGTTGCGAGTGTTGTGGAGACCAAAGAAGCATGATGAATGTATGTTCGGTTTTGTTGTAATCCTATAACATCATGATTGTAAAGCACTAAAATACAAAATTTAACAAATAGGCCTGATATTGTATGGCCACCATTAAGTCGCCCCCTAAAGCATTTAAATTTAGTACCATGGCTGGGGCGGATCAAGGGGTGGTTCAGTCGAACTCCTTAAACTGAGAGAAAAAAACATCCTAATATATACGTGCGGTTTCTGAGGAAAAAACATAAGTGAACGAAACAAAATACTAGTCTTAAATTTGTTGTAATAAACGCTTCCTTTTTTATTTGTCTACTTGGTAAAATAACAATGTCGTTAAATCGGGAAATCAAACTAGTGAAGTTGTAGTGGAACAGTAATTCTCAGTATTTTGCAATTTCTAATCAACTCGCAAAGCAACAATACCGGCAGAACTAAAGCTTTGTCAACCGGAGGAATTTGTTATAATTCAAGTTCGTGGAGAAAGTGTTTTGAGTGAAATTGGCTGGAAAGAAAGAGACAGCGACTCATACATGTCCGTTGTGTGTACCTACTATTGTGGAGGTGTCATTTGAAAGACTTTTTGGTGTGGCTGTTGTTCTTTGTTAATCTTTGTAGCCGAAAAAGCTACTAAAGGCTCTGAACTTTAATTTTTATGTACACAAGGCACCCTCTGAGGTGAAAGAGTAGAAGACCATAGAATGATATCTATTAGGCTGGTAATTGACTCTTTTTTTGCCAGGATGCATAGGGTTGGATGATTGTATTGTATTTCTTTTAGCTTTCAAACTTTCAACTTTGTATTAATTGTAACTGTTCACCATACTTATTTCTCTGTACCTTAAGCCCTCAAAAGTTGAAGTAGGTGAGTCAATAACCTGGATTTACTTCCTTTGTTTGGAATTGTGTCATTATGGTATATAATTTTGCTTTACAAGTGACCAAATTGCAACATTTCATATTATTATTTAGATTGCATTAAACACTCTTTCTCTTGAAAGCTTTCAATAGTCATGGTGCTTCTTACCAACGCTCATACCCAAACCAAACATTGATATATGTAATCGGTCGAGGGAAGTCAAGAGAAGCTACCGACTTACGTGCAAATAAATTGTTTCTGCTTGTTAAACCCTTTGTCTCACGACTTTGGGGCTTTGCATACATTGACACCATGCAATTGAATTTCCCCATTACAAGCTCTCGGTTTCCTGCTTAAAACCTGTTGAGCTTGTCTTTGCGCGTGTGCGTTCCATAAGGCGTCAACTGGAATTTTTTATTGGTCTTTCGTCTTTGGTTCCTTGCGGACACAACAAATGTAATCAATCGAATTGTTTCTTCACCACAATCGTTTTTTTAAGTGATGGAGCGCAAAAAGCGCACGGAAGAGCGAACGCACAGCGAGGGGGAAAAGTCAAATCTTCCAGGGCTCTTATTTCACACGCGTTATGCAAGATGACTTTACAGAGAACTGAAAAAGACTGCTAACAAACTAAACATATTTAGATGAACCTCTCAGCCATGCTCGAATTATTTCCCCTTCGTTTGGCAGATTGTAATCATTAACTCTTTTGGTGCGACACGCGAAAGCTGGAGCAGAAAACAAGGTTACGAAAGTGTTTCTTCAACTTAGATCTTACTCTCAATGTAACCCGGAATTTTAAAAGAGCAAAGTCACTGTTTATGTATTTAAAACCAACTTTCATTGATTTAGCACAGACGTTTCTAGCTGTTCATTTGCAGTTCGTTTCTACATCTCCTCTATCCATGTTCCATCTTGATTCATTCACTGGTTCCTGAGTGTTTTTTATTCATTTGTAATCCGTGTCAATTTTCTCCATCCTTAGTCGTCCTTATCCCCTCTGGTTGCTTGTCACCTCTTTTAATGTTTTTCTATCTTACCGAACTTATATTTCATAGCCATTTGTAGTCTTCTCCAGTCTTGGTCATTCATCTTCTTTCGTGGTTTATCGTTACTTGTGATTCATTCACTGGTTCCTGAGTGTTTTTTATTCATTTGTAATCCGTGTCAATTTTCTCCATCCTTAGTCGTCCTTATCCCCTCTGGTTGCTTGTCACCTCTTTCAATGTTTTTCTATCTTACCGAACTTATATTTCATAGTCATTTGTAGTCTTCTCCAGTCTTGGTCATTCATCTTCTTTCGTGGTTTATCGTTACTTGTGTTTTATTAAACTACTATTCTAAAGTCATTTACAATTGTCAATCTTCTTCATCCATAGTCATCCTTGTTGCTTCTGGATTTCATTATCGTCCAGCCCTTTGGTGTTTGCGTGTTTTACTAAAACGACATTTAGTAGATTCACTAGAATAAAGGAAAGTTTTTCGAGGCACAAAATCTAGGACTACATGTCACGATACAATTTCTTGAGTTGCAAGAATTTTGATACTCTAAAAGTGTGATCTTGTAAACTTAGCCTACATTCCTTAGAAGGGGCTGTGTTATATATCTACATTTAAGTAAGTTACCTCCGCCGTTCTTGTAACAATGATACGGAAAACGCCAAATATTCCTCAGGCTGACAGCGTAACCGATACATGACACTATGAAATCTTTTTTCGAGGTCCATTTTTTGCGCTCTTCATGATCATGGCTCGCATCGGAGCTTTCGCCCACCGTTGTAAAAACAGGTGTGGACCTTATACGTCATTTGTTCATTTTCTTACGTTATTTTTTAAATCAGCTTCCCAATTCAAGCTCACATCTCCAAATGAATCTGCTTCCTTGCTGACGGAAGCCAAAGCGAGGAGTGATTATAATGTCATAGAAGGTAATTAAACAATCCAGTGCTGACATCATCGATCAGCTGATTGTTATGGCGGGAAATTGAGTATAATTGAATAATAACCCAAACTCTCTCCTAATTGAGCAGCTCTGCGATCAATCTGCTTCCTTATTTCATTAACGAGCTCAAAAAGATTTCCCTTAATTTCTTAATCTACTTCCTCACACGACACTTTCGACATGGATATCGTAGCAATTCACAGGACACGTCATAAATGAACCTAGTATTGGCCTGTTTCTGTGACTCACTAGTAGATCGCAAAAACCACGATTAAAATGGCATCATAGACAAAAAAATTCACATAATACGACCGTTCAACTGCAAACTCCAATTGGTTCACGTAATAATCGTATCCGCTACTTGGTAAAGTTTATAAGCTCAAGCCAGTGTATGTGCGCGCGCTTTGGCATATCGTTTCACTGCGCCTGCCACACCAGTTCAGTCGTCTTCTTTACGGTCCCTATCGGCACGTCTCTGCTACGCTCTAAGAGTCTTAATAAGCATGGAGTGACAAACAGAAAAAAACTAAAATCCGAATAAACTAAGCCAGTCAAGTAACTCAATTATTCTTAGTAATTTGAAAGTTACCTGCCAGGCACAACCTCATGACTTATCAAGTGTGGGAGCTTTTATAGTTTGCCAGGCGATTGTTGATATGCACATGTTTGTGACAACTTTTTTTCCATTTGCTCGATTTTACTAAAACTGATGATATTAAAAAACTAGATCCAAAATAACCCCATCTTCTCAATGTACAGCAGTGAACAACTGAGAACAGGATCAAGTCTAGACAGCTTCTTTAATTTTGACGGGACCAAAAAAAATCTCTAACCAGTGGTATGATTCGAGAAGGATGCCTGTGCGCGCATTGCATGCACATTCCCTAGCCTCAATTTGAATAACAACAGTTTGAGCAAAGTAGTCGATACACACGAGATTATTTCAGCTTGGTTGTTACTGCGGTATGAGCATTAGCATATTTTTCTTAGTAGTTTTTTTTCTTTGTTTTCGTTGTATGCACGAGCTACCAAGCGTTAGGTCACAAGGGACTCTTATACAGTTAAACATCCTCATTATGCGCATTTTCACCTTGCCACGTTTAGTTTTAGTTTAGTTAGCGTCCATGTTCAAGTTGTGTCGTTTCTTATCTACTAAAAACACCGATAAGGTTTGTATATTTTGCTTCTAGATTTTGTACCTTTGGCATTTGCATTCTATTGTATCTGCAACATTTGTTCTTTTTTCTTAACTGTAGAACCTACTCTTGAGTAAACGACCTTTTCTTTTTGATCCTGACTAAGATTGAGTGTATCGTCGGTGAATTGTTCAAGAATCGAGTGAAATTTGTGTCCGCGAATTCGTTTGTGTGCGGATCTTTTCCAAGCTTGGGTACTTTTCTGAACAGGTTCCCATTGCACATAATAGGGAGAGAGAACAGTGTGTTTCCTTATTTCACATCGTTTCCCATGAATTTATCAAAGGAAGGCCAGAGAGCAAAGGAGGGAAAAGTACTTACTTGTACGCACACACTGCTGCTGAGGAAAACTTCCGAGAAAGGAACAGAAAAATGAAAATTATCAACAGTTGCTGCAAATTCAAGGTCAGATGAGTTTACCATTGGTGTGATACTTTCCACAAAAAACGATCGACTAGAACGGCTTTGGAATAACTCACAAAATCTCAAAGATCATACTCCCACTGGCTAAGGCACAAAAATTAACTATTTTCGATTTTTGGCATGTAGCATTTCAACATTCAGTCACCGCATGAACGCTCCGCAAGATTTTTTCAATCAGAGCCTACGGAAAGGTGTGTTTTCGTAATTGAATGGGAGTAATCGTCAATCTTTTGACTGTCAGACATTTTAAATAATAATCTACACAGGTTTCTCTTCGCTGTTCACTTTTAAATGGCAGGGAAATTGACCACGAGTAAATTCAAATAAGTGTTAAAAAATTTTTAAAGTTTCGTTAATTAAAATGTGTTCCCTTTAATGTGCGCGCCTGAAAATCTTTAGAATCTACAACACAATTTATGAATTGAGATCAACGCTATGACTAGAAGTAAAGAGCGAAGTAGCGAGCAAGTTAAGAGAAAGACATTGCAAAACTGGTTAAAAAGGAACTCAAAATGACAGGACCTTTTGATGTGTTATTTTTTTAAGGATAACAGTGAATAAGGCTTTCTTCCCTCGCAAGCCGTTATGTTGGCGTGCTGTCAACTTGTCTATTAAGCGCCCGAGAGGAAAAACAACCTTTAGGAAATTGTCTTCGACAAGAGGTAAGATTTATCAAAACTTGCATGAAACGCATCAGTCTAAACAGCACGAGGCCAAAACAACTTGTGATTGTTGGTTATTACAACAACACGCTCTACTTCTTGTTGATTAAGTAGTGGTAACAGTAATTCATCTCGTCCAATTCGGTCTGAAATCATTCGAGTACAAAATCGGACTTACGGTGGATGGGGAACGGTAGCAATTTGACGCCCGAAGAAGAACCCAGTCCGCATGCGGTTTCCTGGAAAAAATAGATCAAGGATCACAGGATCACCGGATCAAGGATCAGTTCAAAATGAATCAAGTAAATTAATAGGCATGATTAATTGCTCATCTACGTGACTCAGTCAAGATCTCCTGTATGCTAAAGCGAAAATAAGAGAAAATACTGAAAACTAAAAAAAAGCCATACCACTTTGTGGAAGTGTCAATTTTCGCCTACCGACTATTAGGACTGCTATTGATTTAATTTGATTTATTTAATTTATTGGATTCATTTTGAACTGATCCTTGATCCGTGATCTTTGATCCGGTTTTCCTTGATCCGGTGATCCTTGATCGAATGTTTCCAAGAAACCGTCTCCAGTCCCCTGTTCTCCCGGGCGCTCGCCCCCCTGTTCCCCTCCACTAATGTAGAAGAAATACTTTCAGGAGACCAAAAGATTTGATCCGGTAAATTGGCCGCACAAAAGCTGACAAGGGTTTAACGATTTACGCCTATACTACGGAAGATTATATGGAAGATTTTACGCCAGTAACTAACGGCATAATTTCTTCCAGTCGGTAATCTTTATATATACGATTTTAACTAGTAACTAACGGCGTAATTTCTTCCAGTCGGTATTCTTTATCTGGAAGATTTTACGCCAGTAACTAACGGCGTAATTTCTTCCAGTCGGTAATCTTTATATGGAAGATTTTACGCCAGTAACTTACGGCGTAATTTCTTCCAGTCGGTATTATTTATATGAAAGATTTTACGCCACTAACTAACGGCGTAATTTCTTCCAGTCGGTATTCTTTATATACGGCGTAATTTCTTCCAGTCGATATTATTTATATGGAAGATTATACGCCATGATTAATGGCGTAATTTCTCCCAGTCGGTATTATTTATATGGAAGATTATACGCCATGATTAATGGCGTAATTTCTCCCAGTCGGTAGTCTTTATATGGAAGATTTTACGCCAGTAACTAACGGCGTAATTTCTTCCAGTCGGTTGTGTTCATAGGGAAGATTTTACGCCAGTAACTAACGGCGTAATTTCTTCCAGTCGGTATTATTCATATGGAAGATTTTACTCCAGGAACTAACGGCGTAATTTTTGCCAGTCGGTAGTCTTTATATGTAAGATTTTACGCCAGTAACTAACAGCGTAATTTCCTCCAGTAGGTGATAAACATAATGTAACATTTTACGCCAGTAACTAACAGCGTAATTTCTTCCAGTCGGTATATTATATACTGTAAGATTTTACGCCGTTAGTTAACGGCTTTAAATCTAACATATATACACCGACGAAGATAGTGACGTAAAATCGTACAGTCTATAGACTGTGTTAATCACATATTACGCCGTTGTCTAACTACCAGAGTCGAAAGCCCTTCCTTTTGTTGAAATTGGAAGCAGTTTGCTTGTCCTCTTGACTCGATGATAGTGGAGAAAGGAGATGTATCCTCTTCAGAGATGCTTCGGCAAGGATGACGGCTGAAGACTTAAGCTTACAATTACGTTTCTATGATGTTTCAATTCTATAGCGGCAAGTGTCGCAAACTGCACGCAGAGGACCATCGTCTGGTAGAACCTTTTGATTGAAAACTTCTTCAAATATTTTCATATACTCGCCATTAATATTTCTTTTTCTCTTAATGTTGATGAAAACGAAAGAGCATATTCGACAACGGTCTTAAACATTTTCACTCGGATTATTCATAATCGTAAAAAACCCTGAACCTTCCCTAAACAACTAGTCGAAGGAGATTAGATTTTGGCGTTCACAGAAAGCTGCGTAAGCGCCAGTTGCTCGACATACCTACATGGCCCGTGCGACGAAATAACTTCACGGGACTGGCAAAGTTTCAGTCACAGCAAATTATACGAGAAATCTAGAAAGATTTAAGCTTATATCTCGTTTAACGTTTAAAGCGATATATCTACGTCTGCAACCATTTTGTTTTATACGAACCTCGCAAACTTTTAAACACGTTCGCTTGTGATAACTGCGAAATTATTCAGTATAATTTCCGGAAAGATTTTTGCGGACAATCTGATCGATTTCTCTTACACTGTGTGCTGAGACCGAAATTTTTCACCTGGAGCAAAGCTTCGTCGCACGGCCCAAACAAACATGGGGAGCAACTGAGCTCCTAGTACATCTCCGTGTTAAAGCGAGAGCAAGGGCTGTGTATGGCTTTGTGTTACATCGAATGTGAGTGTGACTCCACTACAGTGTCATAAATACGATATGAATCTAATAAGTTGAATGTCCACACATATTTCAAGACAACATTCAGCGAAGTCTTTAAGAATAAATAGATAACTTCCAACTTGACTACTAGCCAGAACAATTGTAGCCTTGCAGAAGTTCCTGATCACGTTCTTTAATCCCCATCGGAAAGTGTCCTTTCCGCATGTAGATTTTTCTACCGTTATACACAACCTTGCCTTATATGGATTAGTCGCGTGAGAGTTACTTCTATCTCCTAAAGCACGATTGTTTTCCGAGGAGACGAGTGAAGATCGTCAAGGCACTGAAATGGCTTTTAGTGCTTTCCCTTTACTCAAGATCATGGTGCGCGTGGTTGTTGTATTTCAGTCAGCAAGCAAGTTGGCGGATAGCCATGACCAGGTGAATCCGTGTACCTTTGTGCCAACCGATTTTCAATTGTATAATTTAATAATAAGTTCTTATATAGCGAAAAGTTAAGTTCTTGTATAGGAAAATGAAACTCAAATTTTATTTTCGTTTTTCGGTTTTCGCTTTTCTTGCAGTAAAAAAACGAAATTGAACTTCCATTTTCGTTTTTTATTTTCCCCGTCGGGAAGGAAACGGAATTCGAATTCACTTAATGTTCTCCATTTTTATAATATAGCTCACGGAATTCTATCTTGTTACAAGGTGCCTGCATTTAGTTCACAGACAAAATATGGAAACTTCAGCTAAAATATTTTTCCTACAAGCGTGATCAGAGGAGAGCCTTCTCTTCGACCTTAATTTGCATATCAAAACTCACCAATTTGAACGAAAGAATTCTCAAAATACAGGCGTTAATCGGGCTAAAAAAGCATATCAGTGTATAGTATATACACCAACGAAGTCACCGATTACCTCAAACCCACGGGTATATCTTTAGCTTTCATCCACCAACATCTTAAAAACAACACAAATCCAGGTGTTTTCCAAATTGCGCTCGTGTCAGTGATTATTTGCATAATTCTAAAACTCGACGAAGATCTCCTTTTGATCGTTCAAACTTCGTTTGTTTATTCTTCTACGTTGGGGATTTCAGGTTTTCTTAACAACTGAAAGGAGAATAGATGCCGAGTTGTCCTAAAACGTTGCGTAAACTACGCACAGTGTGGAGAAGATCAAAATTAAAGACCAGAGTTTGACACTCTAATCATTACAGACATATCGCGTTGCTTAAAAGGATGCACAAACAAGTTGAAATAGGTTACAGTGTTCTTCACAAAACAGTCCTTCACCACTCACCCAGACGGTCAAACTACACTATTACATGTTACCCCCAGGTTCAAATCATTTACTGTATTAGCTCTTTTGTGTTTACGTGTTTTACTAAACAGACATTCAGTAGATTCCCTCGAATTAAGGAGAGTTTTTCGAGGCAGAAAATCTGAGACTGCATGTCACGATACAATTTCTTTGAGTTGCAAGAATTTTGCTACTCTAAAAAGTGTGCTCTTGTAAACCTAGCCTATATTACTAAAAAGGGGCTGTGTTATATATCTGCATTTAAGGAAGTTACCTCCGCCGCTCTTGTAACAAAGATACGGAAAACGCCAAATATTCCTCAGGCCGACAGCATAACCGATACATGACGCTATGAAATCTTTTTTCGAAGTCTATTTTTCGCGCTCTTCATGATCATGGCTCGCATCGGAGCTTTCGCCCACCGTTGTAACAGCAGATGTGGACCTTATACGTCATTTGTTCAACTTCTTGCGTTACTTTTTAAATCAGCTTCCCAATTCAAGCTCGCATCTCCAAATGAATCTGCTTCCTTGCTGACGGAAGCCAAAGCGAGGAGTGATTATGATGTCATAGAAGGTAAGGAAACAATCCGGTGCTGACGTCACTGATCAGCTGATTGTTATGGCGGGAAATTGAGTATAATTGAATAATAACCCAAACTCTCTCCTAATTGAGCAGCTCTGCGATCAATCTGCTTCTTTATTTCATTAACGAGCTCAAAACGATTTCCCTCAATTTCTTAATCTGCTTCCTCACATGACACTTTCGACATGGATATCGTAGCAATTCACAGGACACGTAATAAATGAACCTAGTCATAACCAATCAATGAACCTAGTCAATGAACCATATCATCATTACCATATCAATATGGCGGACGGTCACGTTTTTAGAGCTCTTAGATGCTGGATCATTCTGCTTTATTTCTACGTTTGTTTCTCTGGTGCACTCCTTCCCAAGGCTAATCCTGACCTCGATATATCTGGTGATACTCTTCTCTTCATTTCTCACGGTCTGACGACAGTGAGAATTCAACCTTTTAACCATCGGTCACCGAGCTCGCAACATGCAAAGAATCTCCAGTTGCCGAATTCAAGACTTCTACTCCTTGGATGCCGTTTTGCGATTAATTCCTCTCTTTCCTTACTACTCATTCGTCTCGCAAATGATGTTGAACTTCAACCTGGTCCTGTTGGCTCCTCTAGTTCACATGACATCCTGTCTGATCTTCGGGATTTGTCAACGAAAAATGGGCTTACAATTATTCATCAAAATATCAGAGGCCTCGTGGCGAACAGGGATAGTCTATGCCAAATGATCGATGATTCCAAGCATATAGACATCATATCCCTCAGTGAGACTCATCTATCGGACAGTGAAGAGGCTCAAGTTCAACTGGATGGCTATACGTTCATTAATAGACCAAGGAAAACAGGCAAAGGTGGAGGTGTGGGAGTTTATATCTCCTCTTCTGTCCCCTTTCATAGAAGACTAGACCTGGAACGCGATGGGATCGAATGTATCTGGATAGAAATTTTATTTCCAAAATCTAAGGGTATCCTTATTGGTTTTATTTATCGCCCCCCGAGTTCTTCAAAGCATCTTTGTGCAGATTTTGAAAATAAACTGGAGTCGATGCTTTCTGCTGTATCATCTGAAAACAAAGAATGCATTTTGACAGGCGATATCAACTGCAACTATTTGGTAAGCTCAGACAACAAAGAACTGAAGGCAATGCTATTGTCTTTTGGCCTTAAACAGCTAATCAAGGATCCCACGAGGGTAACGCAAGATTCAAAAACACTGATAGATGTGATTTACACAAATCGCCCTCAGAATGTTTATAGTGTTAAAGTCATTCCCGCCGGCTTAAGTGACCATGATATGATTGGTTGTGTCCGGAAGCTGCATAACCATAAATTCCAGCCAAGAACCATCACCTGTCGAAACTATGCTAATTATGATCCTATATCCTTTTGCAATGATTTACGGTCCAATAGTTTCACACCTGTCTTTAAATCCTCCTGCGTTAATGAAGCATGGTCTTTTTTGAAAGCCATTCTGAAAGAATGTATTGATAAGCATGCGCCAGCTATAAAGAAGAGGATCAAAGGGAAACTCAGCCCATGGCTTACACAGAAGGTAAAGCAAGAAATGAATACCAAAGATCAGCTTTTGAGAAAAGCGAGAAAGACAAATCGTGAAATTGACTGGTCTTCGTACAAGCGCCAACGAAACAAAGTTAACGGTATGGTAAAAAATTGCAAAAGCAGGTATCACCGTGAACTCTTAGAGGAGACTGTGGGTTCACCTAACAAATTTTGGTCAGCTATTAAAAAACTATACCCTACAAAGTCTACAAATGAACCAGGAGCAGCTTTTCTCGTTAATGAAGCAGTAGAAACCGACAAAGAGGTTATTGCAAATTTGTTCTGCAAATTCTTCACTGATGTTGCGCGATCTCTAAAAAGAAAGATCTTCCCTCTTTGCAATTTTGTCTGGAAAAGGCCCCTTACAATAGACACCCAGCAGCCGCTAGAGAACTTTGAGTTTAGATCAGTCTCGGAAAAGGTTGTCTTTAATGCATTAAAGAGCCTTAAGAGAAATAAGTCCTCTGGCCTTGACAACTTTCCTTCTGGAATGTTAAAGGACTCTGCTGATATAATAGCCAAGCCTCTCACGCATATAATTAACCTGTCTCTCGCAACAGGGTCTGTACCTACTGACTGGAAAGCGGCTAAAATTGTACCACTTTTTAAATCTGGTTCAATGGCCGAAATCGACAATTATAGGCCTATTTCAATACTTCCTTCAATGTCAAAGATCCTGGAGAAAGTGGTATTTAAGCAGCTGATGGCTCATTTTGAACAGAATGGTCTACTTTCTCATTTTCAGTACGGCTTCCGTCGCATGCGCTCTACTGAACTGGCCGTTACTCATCTTACCGATGTTATCAGAAGAGAAGGTGAGAATGGTAACCTGACAGGCTGTGTTTTCATCGATCTATCCAAGGCGTTTGACACCATCAGTCACTCTGGCCTCCTGAGCAAGCTTTCAACTTACGGAGTTCGTGGAACAGAACTCGCATGGTTCACTGATTACCTTTTCTGCAGATCACAAGTTGTCCAATATAAAGGCGTGCTATCAGAACCTCAACCCATTCTCACAGGTGTTCCTCAGGGAAGTATCCTGGGTCCTATCTTATTCATTATCTTTTTCAACGATGTATATAAACCGCTTCAACACTCGAAGATTATCACTTATGCCGACGATTCAGTCATCTATACCTCTTCTAAAGATATTGATACTATACAGAGAAGCCTTAGCGAGGATATGAATAACCTGTGCGAGTGGTTTAAAGACAACGAACTGATCATTAACCTAAAAAAGGACAAGACGGAGTCTATGTTATTTGGAACAGCTAAAAGAATCAACCTTCAAGACAAGGAACTTAAACTTTCTGCTAATGGGTCACTCATCAATAATACCTCTACCTATAAGTACTTAGGTGTTCACCTTGACTCATCACTAAACCTCGCATCACATTTTGACCGAATCTATAAAAAAGCTGCAACCAGAATCAATCTCTTGCGATCAATTCGTCCTTTGATCGACCAAAAGTGTGCAGAATCGATCTATAACACTATGATCGCACCTATCTTTACCTATTGCGGAACACTTGGTCTTAGCTTTCCGGATTACCGAAAGGAAATGATAAAGAACATCGAACGACGAGGCTTTAAAGTTATCGGCAATAGTTCTTTTAATCCCCCATCCGTGAACAATTTGATCAAGCGTAAAAGCTGTCTGTTTGTTTTCGACTGTCTCCTGAATAATGTTTGCACACCCTTTAAGAACTACTTCGAAAGGCTGGTTCATTCTAAGGCCACTAGGAATAACGGTATATCAGTGAAATTACCCAAAGTTCGTTTAGAATTTGGTAAAAAGAGCTTCTATTACCAAGGAGCAAAGACTTTCAACAACCTGCCTGCTGAACTAAGGTCGTTAGATTCGAGACTGAAATTTAAGAACAAATTGCGAGATTATTTTAGTTAAATTCTATCTAAACGTGGTTATAGGTATCCTTTTCAGAGTATTTTTATTTAATTTTTAATTTTTTTTCATTTTATTGTATGCTTTTCTAGACCTTAAGATCAATGATTATATCTTGTTAAATTTTATTTTATTTATTTATTTATTATTTTTGACAGGACCCCAAGGACAACAGTGTTACACACTGATGGGTTTTTCAATCCTGTATAAAAATTCGTTATTATTATTATTATTATTATTATTAGTATTGGCCTGTTTCTGTGACTCACTAGTAGATCACAAAAACCACGATTAAAATGGCATCATAGACACAAAAATTCACATAATACGACCGTTCAACTGCAAACTCCAATTGGTTCACGTAATAATCGTATCCGCTACTTGGTAAAGTTTATAAGCTCAAGCCAGTGTATGTGCGCGCGCTTTGGCATATCGTTTCACTGCGCCTGCCACACCAGTTCAGTCGTCTTCTTTACGGTCCCTATCGGCACGTCTCTGCTACGCTCTAAGAGTCTTAATAAGCATGGAGTGACAAACAGAAAAAAACTAAAATCCGAATAAACTAAGCCAGTCAAGTAACTCAATTATTCTTAGTAATTTGAAAGTTACCTGCCAGGCACAACCTCATGACTTATCAAGTGTGGGAGCTTTTATAGTTTGCCAGGCGATTGTTGATATGCACATGTTTGTGCCAACTTTTTTTCCATTTGCTCGATTTTACTAAAACTGATGATATTAAAAAACTAGATCCAAAATAACCCCATCTTCTCAATGTACAGCAGTGAACAACTGAGAACAGGATCAAGTCTAGACAGCTTCTTTAATTTTGACGGGACCAAAAAAAATCTCTAACCAGTGGTATGATTCGAGAAGGATGCCTGTGCGCGCATTGCATGCACATTCCCTAGCCTCAATTTGAATAACAACAGTTTGAGCAAAGTAGTCGATACACACGAGATTATTTCAGCTTGGTTGTTACTGCAGTATGAGCATTAGCATATTTTTCTTAGTAGTTTTTTTCTTTGTTTTCGTTGTATGCACGAGCTACCAAGCGTTAGGTCACAAGGGACTCTTATACAGTTAAACATCCTCATTATGCGCATTTTCACCTTGCCACGTTTAGTTTTAGTTTAGTTAGCGTCCATGTTCAAGTTGTGTCGTTTCTTATCTACTAAAAACACCGATAAGGTTTGTATATTTTGCTTCTAGATTTTGTACCTTTGGCATTTGCATTCTATTGTATCTGCAACATTTGTTCTTTTTTCTTAACTGTAGAACCTACTCTTGAGTAAACGACCTTTTCTTTTTGATCCTGACTAAGATTGAGTGTATCGTCGGTGAATTGTTCAAGAATCGAGTGAAATTTGTGTCCGCGAATTCGTTTGTGTGCGGATCTTTTCCAAGCTTGGGTACTTTTCTGAACAGGTTCCCATTGCACATAATAGGGAGAGAGAACAGTGTGTTTCCTTATTTCACATCGTTTCCCATGAATTTATCAAAGGAAGGCCAGAGAGCAAAGGAGGGAAAAGTACTTACTTGTACGCACACACTGCTGCTGAGGAAAACTTCCGAGAAAGGAACAGAAAAATGAAAATTATCAACAGTTGCTGCAAATTCAAGGTCAGATGAGTTTACCATTGGTGTGATACTTTCCACAAAAAACGATCGACTAGAACGGCTTTGGAATAACTCACAAAATCTCAAAGATCATACTCCCACTGGATAAGGCACAAAAATTAACTATTTTCGATTTTTGGCATGTAGCATTTCAACATTCAGTCACCGCATGAACGCTCCGCAAGATTTTTTCAATCAGAGTCTACGGAAAGGTGTGTTTTCGTAATTGAATGGGAGTAATCGTCAATCTTTTGACTGTCAGACATTTTAAATAATAATCTACACAGGTTTCTCTTCGCTGTTCACTTTTAAATGGCAGGGAAATTGACCACGAGTAAATTCAAATAAGTGTTAAAAAATTTTTAAAGTTTCGTTAATTAAAATGTGTTCTCTTTAATGTGCGCGCCTGAAAATCTTTAGAATCTACAACACAATTTATGAATTGAGATCAACGCTATGACTAGAAGTAAAGAGCGAAGTAGCGAGCTAGTTAAGAGAAAGACATTGCAAAACTGGTTAAAAAGGAACTCAAAATGACAGGACCTTTTGATGTGTTATTTTTTTAAGGATAACAGTGAATAAGGCTTTCTTCCCTCGCAAGCCGTTATGTTGGCGTGCTGTCAACTTGTCTATTAAGCGCCCGAGAGGAAAAACAACCTTTAGGAAATTGTCTTCGACAAGAGGTAAGATTTATCAAAACTTGCATGAAACGCATCAGTCTAAACAGCACGAGGCCAAAACAACTTGTGATTGTTGGTTATTACAACAACACGCTCTACTTCTTGTTGATTAAGTAGTGGTAACAGTAATTCATCTCGTCCAATTCGGTCTGAAATCATTCGAGTACAAAATCGGACTTACGGTGGATGGGGAACGGTAGCAATTTGACGCCCGAAGAAGAACCCAGTCCGCATGCAGTTTCCTGGAAAAAATAGATCAAGGATCACCGGATCACCGGATCACCGGATCAAGGATCAGTTCAAAATGAATCAAGTAAATTAATAGGCATGATTAATTGCTCATCTGCGTGACTCAGTCAAGATCTCCTGTATGCTAAAGCGAAAATAAGAGAAAATACTGAAAACTAAAAAAAAGCCATACCACTTTGTGGAAGTGTCAATTTTCGCCTACCGACTATTAGGACTGCTATTGATTTAATTTGATTTATTTAATTTATTGGATTCATTTTGAACTGATCCTTGATCCGTGATCTTTGATCCGGTTTTCCTTGATCCGGTGATCCTTGATCGAATGTTTCCAAGAAACCGTCTCCAGTCCCCTGTTCTCCCGGGCGCTCGCCCCCCTGTTCCCCTGCACTAATGTAGAAGAAATACTTTCAGGAGACCAAAAGATTTGATCCGGTAAATTGGCCGCACAAAAGCTGACAAGGGATAACGATTTACGCCTATACTACGGAAGATTATATGGAAGATTTTACGCCAGTAACTAACGGCATAATTTCTTCCAGTCGGTAATCTTTATATATACGATTTTAACTAGTAACTAACGGCGTAATTTCTTCCAGTCGGTATTCTTTATCTGGAAGATTTTACGCCAGTAACTAACGGCGTAATTTCTTCCAGTCGGTAATCTTTATATGGAAGATTTTACGCCAGTAACTTACGGCGTTATTTCTTCCAGTCGGTATTATTTATATGAAAGATTTTACGCCACTAACTAACGGCGTAATTTCTTCCAGTCGGTATTCTTTATATACGGCGTAATTTCTTCCAGTCGATATTATTTATATGGAAGATTATACGCCATGATTAATGGCGTAATTTCTCCCAGTCGGTATTATTTATATGGAAGATTATACGCCATGATTAATGGCGTAATTTCTCCCAGTCGGTAGTCTTTATATGGAAGATTTTACGCCAGTAACTAACGGCGTAATTTCTTCCAGTCGGTTGTGTTCATAGGGAAGATTTCACGCCAGTAACTAACGGCGTAATTTCTTCCAGTCGGTATTATTCATATGGAAGATTTTACTCCAGGAACTAACGGCGTAATTTTTGCCAGTCGGTAGTCTTTATATGTAAGATTTTACGCCAGTAACTAACGGCGTAATTTCCTCCAGTAGGTGATAAACATAATGTAACATTTTACGCCAGTAACTAACAGCGTAATTTCTTCCAGTCGGTATATTATATACTGTAAGATTTTACGCCGTTAGTTAACGGCTTTAAATCTAACATATATACACCGACGAAGATAGTGACGTAAAATCGTACAGTCTATAGACTGTGTTAATCACATATTACGCCGTTGTCTAACTACCAGAGTCGAAAGCCCTTCCTTTTGTTGAAATTGGAAGCAGTTTGCTTGTCCTCTTGACTCGATGATAGTGGAGAAAGGAGATGTATCCTCTTCAGAGATGCTTCGGCAAGGATGACGGCTGAAGACTTAAGCTTACAATTACGTTTCTATGATGTTTCAATTCTATAGCGGCAAGTGTCGCAAACTGCACGCAGAGGACCATCGTCTGGTAGAACCTTTTGATTGAAAACTTCTTCAAATATTTTCATATACTCGCCATTAATATTTCTTTTTCTCTTAATGTTGATGAAAACGAAAGAGCATATTCGACAACGGTCTTAAACATTTTCACTCGGATTATTCATAATCGTAAAAAACCCTGAACCTTCCCTAAACAACTAGTCGAAGGAGATTAGATTTTGGCGTTCACAGAAAGCTGCGTAAGCGCCAGTTGCTCGACATACCTACATGGCCCGTGCGACGAAATAACTTCACGGGACTGGCAAAGTTTCAGTCACAGCAAATTATACGAGAAATCTAGAAAGATTTAAGCTTATATCTCGTTTAACGTTTAAAGCGATATATCTACGTCTGCAACCATTTTGTTTTATACGAACCTCGCAAACTTTTAAACACGTTCGCTTGTGATAACTGCGAAATTATTCAGTATAATTTCCGGAAAGATTTTTGCGGACAATCTGATCGATTTCTCTTACACTGTGTGCTGAGACCGAAATTTTTCACCTGGAGCAAAGCTTCGTCGCACGGCCCAAACAAACATGGGGAGCAACTGAGCTCCTAGTACATCTCCGTGTTAAAGCGAGAGCAAGGGCTGTGTATGGCTTTGTGTTACATCGAATGTGAGTGTGACTCCACTACAGTGTCATAAATACGATATGAATCTAATAAGTTGAATGTCCACACATATTTCAAGACAACATTCAGCGAAGTCTTTAAGAATAAATAGATAACTTCCAACTTGACTACTAGCCAGAACAATTGTAGCCTTGCAGAAGTTCCTGATCACGTTCTTTAATCCCCATCGGAAAGTGTCCTTTCCGCATGTAGATTTTTCTACCGTTATACACAATCTTGCCTTATATGGATTAGTCGCGTGAGAGTACGATTACTTCTATCTCCTAAAGCACGATTGTTTTCCGAGGAGACGAGTGAAGATCGTCAAGGCACTGAAATGGCTTTTAGTGCTTTCCCTTTACTCAAGATCATGGTGCGCGTGGTTGTTGTATTTCAGTCAGCAAGCAAGTTGGCGGATAGCCATGACCAGGTGAATCCGTGTACCTTTGTGCCAACCGATTTTCAATTGTATAGGAAAATGAAACTCAAATTTTATTTTCGTTTTTCGGTTTTCGTTTTTCTTGCAGTAAAAAAACGAAATTGAACTTCCATTTTCGTTTTTTATTTTCCCCGTCGGGAAGGAAACGGAATTCGAATTCACTTAATGTTCTCCATTTTTATAATATAGCTCACGGAATTCTATCTTGTTACAAGGTGCCTGCATTTAGTTCACAGACAAAATATGGAAACTTCAGCTAAAATATTTTTCCTACAAGCGTGATCAGAGGAGAGCCTTCTCTTCGACCTTAATTTGCATATCAAAACTCACCAATTTGAACGAAAGAATTCTCAAAATACAGGCGTTAATCGGGCTAAAAAAGCATATCAGTGTATAGTATATACACCAACGAAGTCACCGATTATCTCAAACCCACGGGTATATCTTTAGCTTTCATCCACCAACATCTTAAAAACAACACAAATCCAGGTGTTTTCCAAATTGCGCTCGTGTCAGTGATTATTTGCATAATTCTAAAACTCGACGAAGATCTCCTTTTGATCGTTCAAACTTCGTTTGTTTATTCTTCTACGTTGGGGATTTCAGGTTTTCTTAACAACTGAAAGGAGAATAGATGCCGAGTTGTCCTAAAACGTTGCGTAAACTACGCACAGTGTGGAGAAGATCAAAATTAAAGACCAGAGTTTGACACTCTAATCATTACAGACATATCGCGTTGCTTAAAAGGATGCACAAACAAGTTGAAATAGGTTACAGTGTTCTTCACAAAACAGTCCTTCACCACTCACCCAGACGGTCAAACTACACTATTACATGTTACCCCCAGGTTCAAATCATTTACTGTATTAGCTCTTTTGTGTTTACGTGTTTTACTAAACAGACATTCAGTAGATTCCCTCGAATTAAGGAGAGTTTTTCGAGGCAGAAAATCTGAGACTGCATGTCACGATACAATTTCTTTGAGTTGCAAGAATTTTGCTACTCTAAAAAGTGTGCTCTTGTAAACCTAGCCTATATTACTAAAAAGGGGCTGTGTTATATATCTGCATTTAAGGAAGTTACCTCCGCCGCTCTTGTAACAAAGATACGGAAAACGCCAAATATTCCTCAGGCCGACAGCATAACCGATACATGACGCTATGAAATCTTTTTTCGAAGTCTATTTTTCGCGCTCTTCATGATCATGGCTCGCATCGGAGCTTTCGCCCACCGTTGTAACAGCAGATGTGGACCTTATACGTCATTTGTTCAACTTCTTGCGTTACTTTTTAAATCAGCTTCCCAATTCAAGCTCGCATCTCCAAATGAATCTGCTTCCTTGCTGACGGAAGCCAAAGCGAGGAGTGATTATGATGTCATAGAAGGTAAGGAAACAATCCGGTGCTGACGTCATTTATCAGCTGATTGTTATGGCGGGAAATTGAGTATAATTGAATAATAACCCAAACTCTCTCCTAATTGAGCAGCTCTGCGATCAATCTGCTTCTTTATTTCATTAACGAGCTCAAACCGATTTCCTTTAATTTCTTAATCTGCTTCCTCACACGACACTTTCGACATGGATATCGTAGCAATTCACAGGACACGTCATAAATGAACCTAGTATTGGCCTGTTTCTGTGACTCATCAGTAGATCGCAAAAACCACGATTAAAATGGCATCATAAACACAAAAATTCACATAATACGACCGTTCAACTGCAAACTCCAATTGGCTCACGTAATAATCGTATCCGCCACTTGGTAAAGTTTAGAAGCTCAAGCCAGTGTATGTGCGCGCGCTTTGGCATATCGTTTCACTGCGCCTGCCACACCAGTTCAGTCGTCTTCTTTACGGTCCCTATCGGCACGTCTCTGCTACGCTCTAAGAGTCTTAATAAGCATGGAGTGACAAACAGAAAAAAAGCTAAAATCCGAATAAACTAAGCCAGTCAAATAATTCAATTATTCTTAGTAATTTGAAAGTGACCTGCCAGGCACAACCTCATGACTTATCGAGTGTTGGAGCTTTTATGCTTTGCTAGGCGATTGTTAATATACACGTGTTAGTGATTGAACTTTTGTTCCATTCGCACGATTTTACTAAAACTGATGATATTAAAAAACTAGATCCAAAATAACCCCATCTTTTCAATTTACAGCAGTTAACAACTGAGAACAGGATAAAGTCTAAACGGCTTCTTTGACGTGACTTAAATAATCTGTAACCAGTGGTATGATTTGAGAATGATGCCTGTGCACGCATTGCACGCACATTTCCTGGCCTCCATTTGAATAACAACAGTTCGAGCAAAGTAGTCGATACACACGATATTATCTCAGCTTGGTTGTTACTGCGGTATGTGCATTAGCATCTTTTTTCTTGGTAGTTTTTTCTTTGTTTTTGTTGTATGCACGAGCTACCGAGCGTTAGGTCACAAGGGACTCTTATACAGTTAAACATCCTCATTATGCACATTTTGTACCTTGCACGTTTAGCTTTAGTTCAATTAGTGTCCATGTTCAATTTGTGCCGTTTCTTGTATACGAAAAACACCGATAAGGTTTGTATGTTTTGCTTCTAGATTTTGTACCTTTGGCATTTGTATTCTATTGTATCTGCAACATTTGTTCTTTTTTCTTAACTGTAGAACCGACTCTTGAGAAAACGACTTTTTCTTTTTGAACCTGACTAAGACTGAGTGTATCGTTGGTGAACTGTTCAAGAATAGAGTGAATTTGTGTCCGCGAATTCGTTTGTGTGCGGATCTTATCCAACCTCGGGTACTTTTCTGAACAGGTTCCCATTGTACATAATAAGGAGAGAGAACAGTGTGTTTCCTTATTTCACATCGTTTCCCATGAATTTATCAAAGGAAAGCCAGAGAGCAAAGGAAGTAAAAGTACTTATTTGTACGCACACACTGCTGCTGAGGAAAACTTTCGAGAAAGGAACAGAAAAATGAAAATTATCAACAGTTGCTGCCAATTCTAACCAGGTGAGTTTACCATGGTGTGATACTTGTTTCCACAAAAAACGATCGACTAAAACGGCTTTAGAATAACTCACAAAATCTTGAAATTACACCCTCACGAGGTAAGACAAAAATTAACTATTTCCGATTTTTTGGCATGTAGCATTTCAACATTCAGTCACCGCATGAACGCTCCACAGGATTTTTTTTCAATCACAGCCCACGGAAAGGTCTGTTTTCGTAGTTAAATAGGAGTAATCGTCAATCTTTAGACTTCATAATATACACAGGTTTCTCTCCTCTGTTCACTTTTAAATGGCAAGGAAATTGACTATGAGTAAATTCAAATGTGTCAAAAAATTTAAAAAGTTGTGATAACTAAGATGTTTGTTCCTTTTAATGCAACTGAAAATCTTTTCTTTCTTCCGCCGTTAAACTGACGTTGAATGAGGCAATTTCGCTGAATTCGAGGGAACTATTGCAGATTCCATTTACTGAATTTCTTTAGAATCCACAACGCAATTTACGGACTGAGATCAACGCTATGACTAGTTGTAAAGAGGGAAGTAACGAGCACGTTAAGAGAAAGACACTGTAAAACTGGGTATAAAGGAACTCAAAATGACATGACCTTTTGAATGTGTTATTTTTTAAAGGATTACAATGAATATGACATTCTTCCCTGCCAAGCCATTACGTTTGCGTTTACATAACCTTCAGGAAATTGACAAGATAAGAGGTAAGGTCCTTTGGGCCTGTCTACATGGAGGTAAATACACATATGTATTTATTCATGAAAGTGTCACGCGTTGTGTTACGCGGTGTTTGGTTTCGCGAGGAACCGTTGACTAAATACGTTATACAGAATAGTTTGGGAAATCAAATATGGTCGATTTACAGTGGTAAATATTCCGAAATGTGAACATTTTACACTCCTTGTGTGTCCGTTGCGGTTTCTGGCGATTTCTGCGATGAGACGGCTAGGAAATGTACAAAGTTTTAAAACGTACATTTTTCGCTTTTTGCCATGAACGCGACCCTGGTTAGGCGGGCTACCCCACTTTGACACGTTTACATGGCAAATTGTCAACCCTCAGGGCCTGTTTACATGGAGGTGGGGGACCCCAGGAAGGTGGGGTAACCAGCTTAGCCGTGGTCGAAAAATAAAACGCGTTTACATGCAATCTTACAACCACGAGGTGCTGGGGTTAGGTTTCTTGAGGTTGTTGTTGTGCTTGCAATTAAGTAGTTTGAGCAGAGGCGTCCCAAGCTCACATCTCGAAAAAGACGAAAGGTTAATTCTCGGACACATACGTATTTATTCATGAAAGCGTCACGCGTTGTGTTACGCGAGGAACCGTTGACTTAATGAGTTATACGCAATAATTTGGGAAACCAAATATAGTTGGTTTACAACAGTAAATATTCCGAAATGTGAACATTTTACACTCCTTGTGTGTCCGTTGCGGTTTCTGGCGATTTCTGCCATGAGATGGCTAGGAAATGTACAAAGTTTTAAAACATATATGTTCCGCTTTGGAGCTTTTTGCAATGAACGCGACCCCGGCTAGGCGGGTTACCCCATCTTGACACGTTTACATGGCAAATTGTCACCCCGGCTGACCGGGATACCCTACCTGGCAGACCTGGCAGACCGGGCAACCCGCCAAGGCGGGTCACCCCACCTATTATGTAAACGTGATCAATACAAAATAAGAAATTAGATAAAATAAGAAATTAGGCGGGTTACCCCACCTAGGTGGGTTAAATAGGCCCTTAGGTTTATCAAAACTCGCAGGAAACGTATCAGTCTAAACAGCACGAGGCCAAAACCAACTTGTGATTGTCGGTTATTACAACAACACGCTCTTCTTCTTGTTGATTAAGTAGTGGTAACAGTAATTCATCTCGTCCAATTCGGTGTATTGGGAACGGTAGCGATTTGACGCCAAAACAAGAACCCAGTCCGCATGCTCCTAGTTTGACTGACCGACTCGATCTAAGATGGCGGAATGTCGGAGCCGACCATGATTCCACGGTATTCAGCTATCATTTCGCCTCCTTCCAACTTTGAATGTGTTTGTAAATCAACACCATAGTTTCATTTAGTATATAACAAGTGCATTGGATCTTTTAAAGTTCTGTTACCGATAAATTCAACGATCGAGCGAAACAGCTGACAGACCTGAATAGCAGACCCGGCAGACCGTCGATGTGATAGAAAAGACCGTGTTGTATACAATCGAGCCTAAGGCTGTTACAGAGCCAACCTCAGTGACATGTATGTAGCTTGCATTTGAATTTTGGATAATAACAATTTAATGGATATATTTTAATTTAATACTTTTACTTCTCATTTTTACACAGTTGTTAACTCGTTATAGCTGGCATTTGTCATTTGCTAGTTTGAGTCCAATTTGTGATTGGAGCATTACCCCTTGCAGGGATGTCAGTAATTGTTCAAGAAGACAGGGAAATGAAAAAACTAGCTGGGGGTTTAAGAATCTGCTTGGGGAAGAAGTGGGAAGGGGTAGGA
This sequence comes from Pocillopora verrucosa, assembly GCF_036669915.1. Lineage (NCBI taxonomy): Eukaryota > Metazoa > Cnidaria > Anthozoa > Scleractinia > Pocilloporidae > Pocillopora > Pocillopora verrucosa. The sequence goes on along the minus strand of NC_089319.1, from coordinate 11,592,474 downwards.
ATGGAGATTAAGGGAACAAAAAACCTCGCTGTAGATAAGCACGACAAATCTTGAAAAGGTTTTGACAATCAATCATAATTTTATTCTGACAATACAGTTTAGGCTGAGATTGACAACACTCTCAGCCCGTTCATTGTGGAATTCCAGAACAATTACATCCACTCACACAAAAGAGCTTGCGTGACTTGTGAGTGACTAATAATGGCGTGACCCACAAATGGAAAGTAACAGTTTGACTAATAAGAGAATACTGGAAACAAATCAAACAGGCCAAAAACAGTGCTGCAAACATTTTGGAAGCCTGAACTGGTTCTCTTTTTTTCTTCATCAATTTCTCAAAGCAAAGCTTTTAAGAAATTAATGAAAAGCTTACAAGAAATTACTGAAAGAAAACTGTCTACACTGATGTGCATTAGGTAGTCTGGCAGGATTTTTGTAAGACAAAGCCTTGCACTAACTGAGACCAAATTCATTCAAGCTGTGCCGGCCAAGAAATTTTTGTTGACATGTGATTTATCAGAGAGAGAAAGACCAGTGGTTAACACTTGGTACCATTTGCGAAATTGAAGGATTTCACTGATCTCAGGCAGAAATTCTCAGCTTGCTTGCTGCATGCCTTTTGAAAAAAAATTAGGCGAGATTTGTTTTCGATTTTGGTTTGATCTAAGAGATAATATAGTGTCTTGCAATATTTTATGATGTTATTGCATGTTAAAATTTTTTTTTAACAAACTTGTTTGAATAAAGATTTGATTAATTGTATCCCAATAAAGGTTGTTTGGGTTAGACCAGAGTATTGCAAACTGATGTCAGTGTGAGAAATGATTTATGTGCACTTATCTTTCCATCTGTGCACCTGACTTGTTAGTAACACACAAAATGTAACAAAAAGCAGCAACCATATGCAGAAGAGTTGTCTCTTAATTCAGATTGGGGCCACAAATTTAGTTATTCTGCTATAATCAACTAGCATGAGGTGATATTAATACTCAAACAGTAATTTCCCAAACTGGCAATTTTTTTCAATGTTTGTGAAGTGGAAAATGTTAGCATAATGCAGTTAATCTGATAATCAGTGGACCAATAACAGTATAATTAAAGAATAATCATCCTCAGGCTGTGACAATGTTGTCATATAATACCCATGTATAAGAAGAATATTCCCTTCACTTTTTGCCAATAATTGTTAAATATTTGGTTTGTTGCATTACGATTATATGGCATTTTTGTCCCTGTTTGCCCATAAAAATACCCATATTGGGTATTTATTCTCAGATAGGCTGCAAAGAAATAGCATAAAAGTTAGGGGTGGGGCTTAAATGCAGGTACAAGCATTTTGGCACCAAGTCTCTTGCCTCCAAACAATAAACCTTTAAAAATATTAATTGTGACTGCAAGTTTCTTTTCAGAGATGTGGCTTATTAATGGGTAAATACAGTAAATCTCACGATGAGCCTTCTTCATGGTTGGCTTAACTGTAGCTCTGTTACTTTCAGAAAAACTCTGAGCAAAACTGGCCAGCCTTGATTTGAGCACTAGCAGTAGGTTATCTGTTAAAAGGTGAATCAAAAATTGAAAAAGTAGATCTGATTGCTATGAATGGATGGATGCAACATGGATACACCATCTCTTACATCCATGAAGCAAGATGCTGGAAGTTTCGTCCATGTGAGAATTAACTGCCCTGTTAACTGTGCAGAGGTGTTCATAGACTCAAAGGACAAACTCTCAACTACGGGACACTTGTATACTGTTCTTCAAATAACTTAACACTTAATAGACATACCAAAACACTCACTAATAAGCACAAAATGCCATTCAAATTATGCAAAGAGAAAAAATCTGCTCAACTTCATAATGCAGATACTTTGATATAACAGTCAGGACAATTTTTCTAACATTTTCCATCTGGTTAACAGCACATGTCAATTAGGTTGTAGAGTAATTGATCTATTTAACTTTTTTTGCTGTGTAGACCTAGAATGACACTGAGCAACTCAGAACATTTCATCAAAATTAAAGATCCACATCAACAGTGGACAGAAACTAGGCTTTGAATGTCAAATTTACAATCACTTGGCAAATCAAGAGGAACACTAAGATGATGTAATTGGAGAGGTTTGTTTGTTTTAATGAATATGTTTGTTAATTTTTTATTTTGTAACACACTTGGCTTTTATAATAATGGCTGGTTAGTTATAGTCCCTGCTGGCAGTTTCTTGCCACTACTGCCTGTAGTCTCCTATAAGTTAAATGTAAATAACACAAATGTGAAGCAAAATCTAGTTGTGGGGATCTGAACTGGGTTTCAACCTCTAATGCTTTGTTTTCAGCAAACCTACTATTGGTGACAAAATTGTTGACACATCGACCATTTAACCCCCTATTCCTTCAACTTTATCTTTCTTTTGCCTTTGTTAGTTAATCTGTTCACCCACTACTTCTCAAAACAATGTTGTACAGTGTTTCCATGAACCTTTAGCTACAGACAGGCAACATTTAATGAGGAGTAGGGGGTCTTGTCAATGATTTGGAGTGTGGTAGAGACAGGAGTGTTATTCTACACTTGTATTGGACTCTTCAAATAAGTTTCAACTCATTTTGATGCTGATTGTAACATGGATTTGCATTAACTCTCTCTTGTATCAAACATTTATCTTGGTGGTATTCTCCAGCCCATCAACAAAAGGCTTATCAACAGAATGCAAGAGATGAAAAGACACTGTATTAAGCAGTTTGTAAAAAGGGATATATTTTCAGGCCAAACTCCACCACCACCACCAACGAATAGGTACTACTAGCCAACAAACCCACATATCCCAGGCATCTATGGAGATGTGGTCCAAAGTTGACCAGGAAAACCTAAAAATGATAATACAGCTTCAGTGTTAGGAGCATCCTCAAGTTTTATTTCAGACCATGTGCTCTATCATTGTCAACAAGAAGTTCTATTGCTCAAAGAACACAAAAGGAACACAGAAGGAACACAAAAGGAACACAAAAGCTGAAACTGTGTTGTTTACACACCAAACAAACTGGCAGAATTAGCTTTCAATCAATTTGGATGCCATTTAAAAGACCATGAGATTTGACTTGCTGCTATTCTTTCCAGTTGCTAAAACCAACATAAACTGTATAGGGTTGGGCTCTTTCATCATTCAAAGTGAAACAACAGCTGCAATATGTACAAGAACTGTTAACAATCTTCCATGATTAGGATGATTCTTGGAAACCCTGATATTTTTTGACAGACTTTTGCCAAGAGAAAATAAATGCAAGAAAGCAAACATTCACAGGTAGGGAATAAATAATAAAAATTGAAAATGCAATTTCTTGTGAAAACAACAGCAGTCATTTTGAGGTTGGTTAATCCATGCACCTGTATGGTTTTGTAGATTTGAATTCTAGATGTATTATTTTTACACCTCTTATAACTACGCTAAAAACTTACACAAGTCTAAATAAATGGCATCCTTATATGCTTTCTCAAATCCAGTGTACTACAAATGGACCCTACACACCTGTGACTTTCTCTGTCAGCACCACTGGTGGGAGAGGTGGCTGAGGAAGACTAAAAATGGAGGTTTTGACTTTGCTTTGTGCTGTTGCCAAATCAACATCAAAGGATTAATTTCAGAAAAGTGTGGCTTCCCTACAAGCTAATAGCCTCTGGATGGCAAATCCAAAGCTTATGAACTGGTTTGATAAATTATGGTCGGTAGAAGCATAGGTAATGATTATTTCACTCTGTTTATAGTAACATGGTCTGACATAACTGGTTTATTGAGGAACTTAAGAATGAAATGCATCATCTAAGAATAGGGAAAGGAGAGAGAGAAAAATAGAGAAAAGTCTGCATATATTTCTTTAACAGGAAACTCTAAACTATTTTCTTTTTTAACTTTTTATTTAAGGTTAAAGGAATTGCTTTAAAATATCAATACCTCAAAGATCACAATAACAACAGACTTACTGGAATGATAACAGTACTGGCCCAGGAGGTCTTGCACAACAGATACTAAAGGTAGGTGCCAAAGTAGCCAACAATGATGACAATTATGTGAAATGTATGTTATGTGAAGAAAAAAGTAGCTGATTGAAAGGAGTCGTAGCACTAGTGAATCATGATAAGATTGCCACTGGTGTAAAAGATCTCTGCAGAAGCAGCTACTTATGATTCTTGTTTGTAGTGAGTTGCTATAACAAATTATGATCAAGTTGCCGATGGTTCAACTCGCCAATGCCAACTTGCCAACGTATAAAATTGAGTAGAGACGTCAGTGAGTTGGTCTTTAATCCAGCACAACTTATTCGAAGTTAACCATAGAAAAAAGTAAAAGATCTTTAGCAAAAAAAAAAAAAAATTTTATCTTCCAACAAAGTTTAAAAGGATCTCATTGCAAATAAAGCAGGGTAAACATAGCTAATGACCAACAAAGTTTTAGACGTGAATGAGATATTGTTTGACATCAACACTGTTAAGACTCATCATGTTAATTGGCCAGATTTTTTAAAAAAACCTGGCTTTCTAGACAAGTTCTCTAGTAAAAAACAAGCTTTTTCTGTTAAGGTGTGAGATTGAAGACAAAATTGATCATTACGTTTTGTCGCCTGTGTTTTTCCTGTGTGAAGCAATAAAAGATGCCGGCGACTGACGAAATAACAAGTTAACACGAAAATCAAATAACATCTAAACAAACAATTTTAGCTACCGATTTTCAGTGAATTTTAAAGAACAATTTTCTTTTAAGTTTCAAGACAATTTGAAGATTCAACATACACACAACGTACTAAAATGCGAAAGTTACACACCACAAAATTGATAAATAGGCCTGAAATGAAATTCTATCTTGTTATTGATTATATGTTGCCTAGCACGTGACTTAAATCTACCCAGGCGGAGATCCAAAATGACGGTGGCAGGCTTGGTTATATCGCTCAAAACTCGTTCCCATTTGTCTCATTTGATAAAGAGGGAATCGTTAATGTTTTCATTAAGACAGTATTGCCTTGATTTCCTAATACTTACAACAAAAGACAGTAAATTTCACATTTCACCCACATTTACTTCCAACCTTTTCTTTTGAACCAGAAACAAAAATGATAGACGTTTAAAACACATGACATCATCCACCTTGTCAAATGTAATAGCATGATCATTTCAATTGTAATGCTTTCTTATCCCAATGTTACTTTGTTTCTTTGCTATATTAGCAAACACTGAACTACTGCTCATACTCTAGATATGACAATAAACCACAAAATTCTCTAAACCAGATAACATTAAACATAATCTAAAAAATCATGTGTCAATTCACGAGTTTGCTCACAGAGCACTTTGATAAAGATCAAGTGAACATGTGAAAGCTATGTATATCATGCAATTATTCTGCTCTTGAAGGTCTGTTTAATCTCAACTGAACTTGTCATAATGTCACATCTTACATTGTAAAATAAAGAAAATATCTTATGTAAGGAAAATAAATTTCAAATAAGACTTTTTATTACAAAAGTGTTTAGAAAGTGTTTGCCAGTCACTGGCATAGCCTGGTACTAAGATGGACCAAATGTAAACACCTTCAAAAGTGAGCTAACGAAGTGTGAATCTGGAATGATACTGGTTGTGACACAATAACTCGGTTGTGTCTAAAGCTTTGTTGGTCATTGGTGATGTTTACCTTGCTTTATTCACCTTGAGATCTTTACAAACTTAGTAGAAAATTGACAGAATTGTTTTTTACTTAAGATCTTGTCTAGAAAGCTAAGTTTTCTTCCAAAAATCTGACTGATTGACATGATGAGTCTTTACAGTGTTGTTGTCACGCAATAACTTGTTTGTGTCTGAAGCTTTAATAGTCACTGGCGATGTTTACCTTGCTTTATTTGCCATGAGATCCTTATAAACTATGTTGGAAGAAAAAAACTTTTTTTTACTGAATATCTTTTACTTTTCTATATGGTTAACTTCTAATAAGTTGTACTGTACCAGAAAAGACCAGCTCGCTGATGTCTCTGCTTGACTGCGGTGAGTTAGCATTGACGAGTTGAACTGTCAGCAACTTGACTGGATACCACTATAACAGTTGCACACATTCAGAGTGAACAAGTTCGAGTTAAGGTACATTTATAGTGCTCTGAATATTTCTTCCCATGCATTGAAAATGTACATACAGTGAACTAACATATGGTACATTTTTACTTGCCTTGTCACTTTCTGGTACATGCAGTTCCTTTAACCCCTAAAAGTGACCAGCATCTCATGTAATGTCTCCTTAAAGTATCACACCTGAATCACACATCAAGGTCACAAGAATAAAGGAAATGATCCCTAACTAAGGAAGTTATTGATTGTTGAACAAATTCTTCTTGCTAGTACCTTAAGAAATGTGTAGAGAACAGTGTGGATGGAGATTAAGCATACTGATGTTAGGGTTTAAAGGGCTAAGCTTGTCTCTGGGCATTTCTTTTACGAAGTTGTTAGTACCTACAAAGATGTAGCAATATTCATTGCCATATTTTACTTGCTTGTTCAGACTCTTGACCTTTTGAACCTGAAGTGATGCCAAGGAAAAATGTTACCCATGAATGAAAAGTCAACAGCCACTGGTGATGTGATTATCAACATAGCTCTAACACACTCATCACAAAATAAGGATCCACGAAGGTTTCCACTTTATTCTGCTCTTCCCTAACCAGATGGGGTGATGAATTTACCTGGCACAGCAGAGGCCTTGAAAAATGCATAGAAGGCAGTGGAAAATTGTGCAACCATTTCAATTTTTTTATTGCCAGTAAAGTGACTTTTTGTTCTCTGAGTTGCCACTTTTTAATGAAGGTGACAATGAGAGGGAAGATCAGCCTGGTTGAAGTGATGACAAAACAGAGAAAAACAATGAGGAAGAAATGTCCACAACAGACCCTGTAAGTAAAGATCCAGTAGTACATACAGTTGAGACCCACCCTAGCAATGATGATGTGGAATGTCTCACATGTAGCTTTCTCTCTTTTCCTGTAATTACAAAAGCAGAACATGCAGGTGCAATGCAATGTCTCAAATGATGGAAAGGAACAAGATTCAAATTGAGTGGATGAAGGGAGAGAAGTTTGCATAATAGATCCAGCCCTACAGGGTACTCAGTGTGAAACCAAGGAAAGTATCAAGGATATCTTCCATGGGTTGCTTAACAACACGAGTCTCAGAAAACTAGTCTGAATGAACATCAGGGAGAGGCTTATATGGAAAGATGTTAAACAGGCTCAACAAAATCAGCTATGAAGTGCAGATGACTATGTTAAAATTATATTCATTGGAAAACTGACAATAGGCAATGGGGAGTAAGGAGAGATTGCCTCACAGGTATGCCTTTTGGTACCCTTAATTAAGTAATTATGAGACTGTTAAGGAGATTTTGCAAAAAAGATCTCCATGGAGTGAAAGATTTTCTCTATACAGAACCGTACTGGTACTGGATGTGCCAGGATGCAGTATTTAGGGATAATTCCTGTAAAAAACACATGTAGGATGTCAGATGGCTGAAGTTTAAGGCGAATTTGTAAAAAAGATCTTGGAATGAAAAATTTCTTTATACCTCAACAGTACTGTTTGTGTATGCAATGGTCTCTTTACAGTGCGGAGGGATAATTCTTAGACAAAACTTTTTCTTATTTTTTTTTTAAAATAATATAGTTTTTAGCTTTTTTCAATGACAATGATAATGAATTTATCATATATTTGTGTAAAATACAGTCTTGATTAGTCCAGTATTTGTCTCTAGTGTCCAGACTTCCCTTGTTACGACGGGCGTTACAGTTAGTTCATGGTAAGATTTTGGTAGCTTACGTAAAACAATCATATTTAATCCACAATTTAATCAAATCAGCTCAAACTTGGTAAGAAGTACATCCAGGCAATTGCCTACCACCTGACATGTTTATAGTTAATAAATTGGTAATCTTAGATTAATAATTAACGCGTTACTGTGAAGGGCTATTTTGAGGGTTAAGTTGAGGCTCATCACTTTTTTCTTATTTCCTTTTAAAATAATCACCTGATTTGTGATACAACAAAGCATTATGCAATGGATTGCAACCTTATTGAGAGTTACTGCCTTTTGACCATTTTGGTTGTCATGGTAATAATTAGATTTTGCTAAAGACAAATTACTTATAAAAACAGTTATATTTCAGATTTTTCTCAATCAGGTTGCAGATAATTACATAAACAATCTTTGTACCAAACTTGTTGTCAATAGCTGAAACACTCTTCAAGAAATATGAGGAGCCAACAAAATTACCCTGAAAAGAGCTATTTTCAGAAAAATGTAATTTAAACTTCCTTTTTATCTAACTCACTTGTAAGACTAATGACTTCCTAAAATGGCCTTTTATGCATCACAGCACATCTACTTGAAGGTATGCTTAGGTTCTTTGGTTTTTTCTCTTTTTACCCACTCTGCACAGTTGTTTTGACAAAACCTCCAGCCTTGTAGGTTATGGCTTCCCGGGTTACACACAAGTCTTCTTCTCTCTGCTTAGCTTGTCTTTGGGCAAGTCTATATTGTCTTTTTGTGGAGCTCTGTGCTCTGCTTGCTGAATTCTTCCACTATCACGTTGTCTTGCTTCCTTCCAACTGTGCCCGCCTAGTTCTTTTGTAGCTGTTCGCTTGTTTCCTCTTGGAAGGCTTGACTAAGGGTCTCTTCATGGCTGTACTAAGTGCCAGGTGACTTATTGAAGACCTCACTAAATTTGGCAACTCCTTTTTTTCCAAGCCCACTCTTGTATGCAGCAAACACCATTCTTCTGTTCACATCTTTTCCTTGAAGAGTTAAAGGATTAATGTCATCTTGAGGGTGGCTACCAGTTGCAAGAAACCCAGACATGCCTCAACCACTGCACTAGGCATAAAGTGAGCTACTAAGTCCAAACCGGTTACAGGAATTCACCAATATTTGTATTTGGCCCAGTAGATCAATAAAGATAGTCAACACTTTTATTAATAAAGGGATATAACTGTAGTAATTTTGGCCCTGTATTGATCCAGAAAAACAGCTTTTATATCATCGTTCATAGGTCTTTTAATTTAACTCACATAATTCTTACCTAAAGAATTCTCTTCACAAATTTAAGAAGACTGTCCATTGAGACAAGTCTGTATCCTTCGGCAGGCGCCAGAATCATCTTCAATACCTTCATCCAAGGAGCTCTTGTCGTTGTTTAGCTGTATTTTCCGTTTGGAAGCAGATTCTGAGAGGGACAGAATTTGCTCACTGTCAACATCATCTTCACCTACGAAGGTGACTTCTAAAGCTTTGCCACAGGTGCATTTCTCAAGTGCATTGTTGTTAAAAGAGAAACTGAAGATATCTTTTGTGGTCAAACAAATACCAAACCATCTTCTATATTTCTTTCTTAGCAAGTCCAAATGAGTTGTACAACTTGCCATCATTTCTAAGAAAAACAACAATCAGATGTACCATATCTCCTTTCTGTGGTAAGTTTTTGGTCTCTCTTTATTGATTGCTACATACTGTGGCAAGCAAACTCTGAAAATTATGGAAAATTGTTTTAGAGATGTCCACACTTCTGTGAAAACAACTACAAGAGATTGTTTGCAGAGTTATCCAAGAAGAAGATAGCTGTCTGTCCAGCTCTACATGCAACATTGTAATGGACCACACAAGAACGTTGCCAATTAACAAATATCTTGCATGAGCAACATACATCCATCATTTTCCTACAAAACTAGCTAAATTGCTGTCTTTTTTTTTTCAAAACGTTTGTCAAATCAAGGCAATTTGTGCAAAACGTTCCTGGGAAATGGGCTGTTAAGCATGCTTTAACATGGCAAGCTGATACTCGAGGCTTTCCTTCTCCAATTGCAAAATGACAATTATTGTTCATCTCTCTCCACAACTTGTAATTCTCTGCAATCTCTCCACTTGACTTAATTCTAAATACTGCATAGGCAAAACTTGGTGAAACCTCGTAGACTGCAATGCTTGTTGTGTAGGGGTGACTGCAATCAAAATTACATTTCTTTGTTGTCATTGCTGCTACTATGTGGTTTTATGTGAAAGGAAAGACTAGACAACAAACTTTACCACTCAAGGGTTTATTCAAACTACTAGATTTTTCAGTCACACATCACAGATAAACTGGAGTGACTTACTGACTGACTGGACAATTTGGCACATATTCCAACCCATGCAATTAACATGCAGTTTTCCACAAATTCTCCCACACAATTTTTTTTTCTGTGCCTTGCCAAGAAGCTTACAATTATTGCACAACACTTAACAGGGCTTTAATGGCAAAAATTCCCACACTTCAGTCCTTCACATGCTTTTCATTTCTCGTTGATGTTTCCTATTTATATTTGCGTTTCCTAAGAGGAGAGACTTAGTCAATGGCTGAAAAGATATCATCTAAGCTCTCCCCACTTGATGCTAACAAGATCCTAGATCAGATCAAGACCAGCCAATGAGTCTTCAACACTGCCAAAGAAGGGCAACAGCAAAAGTTTGGGAAACTTTTGCAGTAGAAAGAGGCGACTTTGTCACAAACTAACTCACTATGTTTATGAAACCAACTGAGTTGTTAATCTATTTTCTCGGTTCCATAGCAGCTCTGAGACTTCCTTACTGAAGAAGGCCAAAAATTTCACTGTATCCTGACAATATACCTGCCTTATAGATTATTGAAAAGGTGGAATCAGTGTTCAGACCACTCTATCCCAAACAAGCAGACTCCGTAAGAAGATCTGTGAAGGGGGTCCTTCAACTGGCAAAACCACCTTTGCGAAAGGAAATGCAGGACACACTTAGACCTCTGAAAGAGGAGCAGTCCGACGAGGTTCTACCATCAGACAAAGAATGTGCTAGTGTAAGATTAGACCCCAACACCTGGCAAACCAAGATGTCCTCCCTGATTTGAAGTGGACCATATCAAGGCTTGAACAAAGAACCAATAAACCATCTGACCAGGAAATTATCCAAGAAACTGCTAACCTTGTAACAAAGTGGATATTTGTCAGAGGCTACCTACAACAAGACCAAACCATGACACAAACAGTCTCCTAGAATCTAGGGTTTATCAAAGATTCATAAAGCCAATATACCTCCAAGACCAAAGCTCTCATGTATGAACATCTTTGCCAATGATGTGTCAGCTTATTTAGCTAACATCTTGTGTTCCCTAATCGGTGACTTGGATTTTATGATGTTCAACTCTGCCCAATTTTTTTCTACCTTAAGTGGCAAATGATTCAAGAAAGCGAGATCACTGAGTCCTTTGATTTAGAATTGTTGTTTACAAATATTCTGGCTGACACAGCTACAAGTCTGCCTGGCAGAAACTGGAGAATGATCCAAGCCTATCCATCTGCATGACAAAAACACGTAGTCTAATCGCTCACCTCCTGAACGGTTTACGGTCAACTCGCCGACGGACCAACTCGCCGACACCAACTCGCCGACGTATAAAATCGAGTAGAGACGTCGGCGAGTTGGTCGTCAATCCAATACAACTTATTAGAAGCTAAACATACAGAAAATTAAACGATATTTAGTAAAAAAACATTGGACATTGGTGAACATCAAACAGAAGCTTAAACATCGGTGAACATTGGTGAACATCACCAATGACTATAACAGCTTAAGACGCGAACGAGTTATTGTGCGACAACAACACCGTAAAGACTCATCATGTCAATCGCTCAGATTTTTAACGAAAACGTAGCTTTCTAGACGAGATCTTTAATAAAAAGCATTTCTTTTTATTTGCAACAAAGTTTATAAGGATCTTAAGGCGAATAAAGCGAAGTAAACCTCACCAACGACTCTAACAGCTTCAGACGCGAACGAGTTATTGTGTGACAACAACACCGTAAAGACTCATCATGTCAATCGCTCAGATTTTTAAAGGAAACTTGGCTTTCTAGACAAGATCTTTAGTAAAAAGCAATTCTTTTTATTTGCAACGAAATTTATAAGGATCTCAAGGCGAATACAGTAAAGTAAACATTACCAATGACTCTAACAGCTTCAAACACGAACGAGTTATTGTATGACAACAACACTGTAAAGACTCATCATGACAATCGGTCAGATTTTTTAACGAAAACTTGGCTTTCTAGACAAGATCTTTAGTAAAAAGCATTTCTTTTTATTTGCAACAAAGTTTATAAGGATCTTAAGGCGAATAAAGCGAAGTAAACCTCACCAACGACTCTAACAGCTTCAGACGCGAACGAGTTATTGTGTGACAACCATAGCAACCACGCGGAACCACATGTTTTTTTTTTAACTTTAAAGAAAGATTTATTCATGATCGAGAACGTTTGATTTACGATAAAAATGATAAAATTCCATTTATTACAAAGATCAGATGAACATGTGAAAGTAATGTATATCATGCAATTACTCTGCTCTTGTAGGTCCGTTTAATCTCGACATCGATTTCAATAATTGGGCCGCTGTTCTTTCACCATTTTCATATTTCTCCCATAATCCAAACATCTTACTCTGTAATTGCCTATAGGCCCTTCTTTGGATTCTCGTCAGCTTCTGGTTGGATACTAATCGTATTTGTATGGCCACCAATTTTGCTTTAACACCAGTTGTAAGACCAAAAAATATATTTGTGCGTTGACTTTTTACAAAGCGTCTTGACTTAAATAAATAAGACCGATTGACATGATGAGTCTTTACGGTGTTGTTGTCACACAATAACTCGTTCGCGTCTGAAGCTGTTAGAGTCGTTGGTGAGGTTTACTTCGCTTTATTCGCCTTAAGATCCTTATAAACTTTGTTGCAAATAAAAAGAATTGCATTTTACTAAAGATCTCGTCTAGAAAGCCAAGTTTTCGTTAAAAAATCTGAGCGATTGACATGATGAGTCTACGGTGTTGTTGTCACACAATAACTCGTTCGCGTCTGAAGCTGTTAGAGTCGTTAGTGATGTTTACTTCGCTTTATTCGCCTTAAGATCCTTATAAACTTGGTTGCAAATAAAAAGAATTGCTTTTTACTAAAGATCTTGTCTAGAAAGCCAAGTTTTCGTAAAAAAAACTGAGCGATTGACATGCTGAGTCTTAACGGTGTTGTTGTCACACAATAACTCGTTCGCGTCTGAAGCTGTTGGAGTCGTTGGTGAGGTTTACTTCGCTTTATTCGCCTTAAGATCCTTATAAACTTTGTTGCAAATAAAAAGAAATGCTTTTTACTAAAGATCTCGTCTAGAAAGCTACGTTTTCGTTAAAAAATCTGAGCGATTGACACGATAAGTCTTTACGGTGTTGTTGTCGCACAATAACTCGTTCGCGTCTTAAGCTGTTATAGTCATTGGTGATGTTCACCAATGTTCACCGATGTTTAAGCTTCTGTTTGATGTTCACCAATGTTCGCCAGTGTTTTTTTAACTAAATATCGTTTACTTCTCTGTATGTTTAACTTCTAATAAGTTGTATTGGATTGACGACCAACTCGCCGACGTCTCTACTCGATTTTATACGTCGGCGAGTTGGTGTCGGCGAGTTGGTCCGTCGGCGAGTTGACTGGTTACCTCCTGAACTTTGAATGGAGATCTACATACTTCCAAGACAAGGGATCAACTATGAAAAGACAGAAGGAGCAGCAATGGGGAGTCCCCTTTCCGCTGTTGTTGTTAACCTCTAAATGGAGAGTTTTAAAGAACAAGCTATAATATCATCAGTAAAAAACCTAGGATCTGAAACATTACATAGGTGACACCTGATAGCACATGATAATATAGAAAGCTTCCTACAGCATTTAAACTACCAACAGCCTTCCATTTGCTTCACTATGGAGACAGTAAACTACAGCAAACTCACCCTTCTCGACACTGCAGGTGCAAGAGAACCAGATTGATGCCTTACCACCAGCGTATACAGGAAGCCATCACATGCTTACCAATACTAAGCATACGATTCAAACCAACTGACAATTAACCAATACTCAATTTACATAGCTGATGTTGTGTCCCAATAACCACAAATTCAGTTTTATTCAATCCCGATGTGGTTAATACATCTCTCCATTGTTTTCATAGCACCTTATTTCGTTTTTAAAAAACCATCAGGTTTAAAACATAGACACACTTGAGTATCATCAGCATATGCATGCACTGATGGCAAATGATCTTTGATCACTTCAAATAGCTTCCTAGCATACGTGATGAACAATAGCGGCCTCAGACACTACCTTGTGGGACTCCGAAGGGTGAGTGAATGCTATCAGAGAGCCCTCCATCAACAAACACAAATGAAGAATGCTCAGACAGATATGAATTTAGCCACATAAGGGTACTACCAGTGATGCCCAACATTGATTAAAGCAGGTTCAACAAAATTTCATGGTCTACAGTGTCAAATGCAGCACTGAAATCAAGAAGTACCAGCAGTGTCACATTTTAATGATTGATGTTGATGCAGATATCATTAGACACTTTAACAAGCACCATCTCTGTGCTATGGTTTTTTCTTTTTGGTAATCATTGTTAGTGATAACCAAAAGAAAAACATCTAAACATTCGGTGACTAATGAAGTGGGCATAGGATCCAGCATGCATGACTTTTTTGCTGACTTCTGGATTAAAGCACAAACATCACGTTTGGTTAAAGGGTGAAATGACCCCGGCCTTTGCTCAAAGCCCAATGAAATGTTACCATGTGTCTCATTCACATGTATTTCCATTGCATCTAGGAATTTCATCGACCTTTGTCACAAAAAACTCAGCAATTTCATTTGTGAGTTTGTTTTTATCCACATGATCAAGGAATGACAGCTTATTCTCTGTTGTAAGTTTCTTTGCTGCCCTAAAGAGCTTTCCTTGATCCTTGCTGTTTTCTGCCATGAATCGCATGTAAAACTCGCGTATTGCTTTATTCATTATAGAAGTAGGTTCATTTTTTCTCTTCCTGAAAGCATCCAAATCCTCAACATGTCTCGTTTTGATTTAACCCTTTGTATACCACTTGCCCTCTGGCTCATTTCTCTGTTGTTCTTAGAGGTAATTGGAGAGTTGTTCCCAATTAGTGAGTGGAAATCAAAACATATGCTCAGTGGGTTATGAGCGTTTTATAGAGTCTGCTAATTTCACAAAATTAATACTAAAGTGTAGCTGTAGTTAAATTCAAAGTCATACCAAGGAAAGATGTTAAGTTTCAGTGAAAATGTGTCTTTGCTAAAATTAAAATTTTCCGCCATTGCACGTGTTTTGTTACTTTAAAGCATCTTATATTAAAATGCAAAATATCCTGGTGAGCTCAATATACACTGGGAAATACTTTGAAAATAGTTAGCAATAATATATATGAGGGTAACTTAAAGTTCTGTTAGCACAAACTGATCATTGTGATCATTAAAAATGCCACAAAAGATGTGGGCAAGTAACATTTACATGTTCACATGATAATCCCTAAAGCATGGATCTTGACAAAGTGCAACTCCACACTTAATGCACTTGAACTTCGTCTCAACTGGGTAACCCTTGGCCATTTTCTTGCCTTTTGCTTTGCAGTCAACACACTGCTTCTTGTGGCTGTTGATTTTGTGCTTGTGTGGTCCTCTGGAGCAAGAACAAGTGGTGGAGCACTGTTTGCAGGTTGCCTTTATAAGTTGAAATTTCTGATGAGTTGCTTGCCTAATCCGATGCTGAAGGCATCTTGTAAGCGTTTTGTGTGGCTTTTGGACTCTGAGACATAGGCATTTCAGACAGCTAAATTAAATGACTACCAAAATATACACTTGAACCACTTTTTAGACTGCCACCTGATATAATAATATGAACGAAGTTGATCAGCTCAATCAACTCCCCTCATGTTGCTGGTGTAAACACCTGACACTTAGGGCTTGACAATATTGACCTCTCTTCCTGTGACTTTTTGCTGTATGGTGCACAAGGGCTACCCAGGAGAAATGTTTGTGGAAAATGTGGAAAGAAAGGCCGCATCTTGTTTGCAGTGCTATTTAGTGAAACTAGTATTCCGGTTTGAGCCTGAACAAGCTCACCAGGTCTGGTTAGCTTCTGCTTAGCACAATTTGGCAACCCTTTATGATTATATTGCACAGTGGAACATTCATAAGTTTGTTGGTGTTCCAAATGTTCTTGAAGCATTGGACTGGGAAAAAAATTATCAAATAAAATGGTAGTAATAATAATATTTGTTATTTGTAATGTGCATTTTACATATACATGTGCATAAAATAGACATGATGCTTTTTGTTCATATATGGCTGGATCATTTCATTGCAACATTGTAGCCAAGTTCACCTAAGCTTTGAATGCTTTCCTCGTTTCCTCATTTCCATTAGATGTCTCGAGCTGTGCTGCCAATCTCAATCTTTAATCTGCATTTTTTAGTTCTCTTATAGGCTTAAAGGCTCCTTGCAGCCAAGAGCTTCTCTCTTTCCTTTTTTGACTTCGAACCCCATCACACAAGGGCATTTCTCATTTTCACTTGTGTGCAAGAATGAACTGTCACAGCTTGCTGACTCAAATTCTAGCAAAGGTAAAAAATCACAATGGGGCTCTAAAAGCAGTTCCTCTACTCTTTTGTTGATCATGATTTTAATGTTTTCAAGGCATACATTTGCCATCTCAATGGCCTTTTCAGTTAGCTTCAAATGTTTCTATAGTCTTTAAAGTTCCAGAAATGACTCTTATTCTGCACTGGCTCGTTCAAGTTCTCTGAGCATGGTGTCAATTTTTCCATTAGGTTCGAGTTATTTTTTGCTACTTCTGTGCTATTTCAAAAGCTTTTCGTTGACATTAATGTGCCCTCTGACCATTTTCCTTTGGTACAATAACTTGCTCTTGGCCATTTCCCTTTAAGATTTCTAATTTTTTGAATGGCTAGGTCCAACTGGGTTGTGTAATTTGTCCTCACTGACACATCGTATGTGTTTTGCATGGTCCAACTTGTTACAACACCAAATTTATATAGTAAAAATGCAATATAAGGTGCAAGACAACCTTGCTCTGCTACCAGTTGTTAGAAATGTTATCACACGTAACTTTTCCTCAACAAGTGGTAAAACAAACCTTAACTTCCTAGCTGCTTTATTTACAACAACATGATGATAATTTGAGATTACACAAAAGTGTTGTTAATCAGCCTTAAAAGGAACATTAATTTTCCTTGAAACTCACTACTACAAATTCTACACTACACGAATTGCAATCAAACATTATTTTATGGTCTATGAAAATATATGTTAAGAGATAGCTAAGTTCATGGCCAATGAGTACACTGTGAAATCCTTGCAAAGGTATGCCGAAGCCCAGGAATTTTCATGAGATGATAAATTCATGGGTCTTAAAAACTGGTCAGTGGTTAATCCAACACTGATTTCATAAGAAGATCATTTTCATGACCCATGGAAATGACTTGTTACAAATGCGTCAAATTTTGTGTGCAGCATCCATTAATTATCACATGTGAATATTCATTAACTTCTTGTCCTATGTGTTCTGTGTTAAAATTAATAAGGAATAAGGAAGGTGAAAGTAATGGCCTATCATTTAGCAAAGTATGATTAAGACTAGAGCTTTGAAACTGTTTTATTTATTTAGTGTCTGGCGGCAGATAGCCAGAATCAAAATTAATTAACATTTCAAAAATTGTGGTTGGATTTATCTAGAATATTTTAATTGTAATAATAAACATTTATATAGCTTTTAAAACTATTCACATATTCAAAAGTGCTTTGCATTATGTCAAGTGTTATAAACTAGCACTCAACACTTTCTTTAAAAAATTGCTTAGAGTTAGGCTGCTACAGGATCTGATTGGTAATGGCATTTACCAATAGGAGAGATACATGCATAGAGAAAATTCGAATTAAGTTAAAAGGCATTATTTGTAATATAAGGTTTCAGGTTACTTTTTTATGTTACTTTTGTTAGAAACAATATCTCTGGTAAGTGACATCAGGGAAGCTGGATGAACAATCCGCAGTATGTGGATACAGCAGTTACATAGATGTGTAAATCAATATGAATATTGGGGCTTTTCATCTCAGTATATTCTCTGTCAACTCATGCTATGGGAAATGGAGTTAAACACTGGCCTGATCAGCCATATTTCTGGTAAACAGACTTATGTAATATTCATGTGTTAGGAACCACGTGGAATAGTCCTCAGTTGCAACTGTTAAAGGTGGTGAAACATCAGAAAGAAGCATGACCATAAACCAAATGTGAAGTCAAACTGTTCTTCCTTAAGTACATTGAGAGCTGTCCATGGGAATTCCTTTGAGACAAATGGTTGTCTATAAAGTTGCTCAATTATTCCAAAGCTCTTCTTTCCTGATTCACAGCTGGCAAATAAACAATACTTGCTCTTTGTTTTTGTTGTTGGTGCAACACATACAGGCATTCATGGGAGAGTTTTGCCTTGTTTCAGTGTTGTACTATGGAAACATCGCAGCTACAGTTTGAAGGCCTGCATGGAGAGCAATTAAACCTCTTAATAGTGTGGTTCCAACTGACCTCCTTGAGGTCTCCATTATTTAACAATTGATAAATATATATAGTGTAATTAATAATGAAAAAAAACAAGTCCGACAAGAGTTTAAGATTTTAGCAAATCTGATTCTATGGGTGCAATTTTGAGTTAATAATGTTCACAGGTTGAAAGTTAAGTTAATTTATATGCTAATTTATTAGCAGCATTTATCCAGGCTGGCAAGCAGGATTGATTGGGAGCCTGCAGAGAATAACTATGCATAATATGTCTAGCAATGTGAAGGGAAAAAAGTTCAGCAACAAGCTTGAATTGAATGGGAACCTGTTAAAATAGTATAAGTATAACAAAGTACATATAGAAAAATGAAAAGCAAAATGAGCCCTCAAAAAAAATTATAAGATGCAGCTACATTGTAGTCACAAATCCACAATTTATAACAAACTCCAACAATTGAGATCAGGTCAGATCCTCATACACTTCTTAACCTTTGCACGACTTGCTAAATGGAATATATATGAGCAATAAGTAAACCTGGAAATTTCAATTGTCTTTTTTTCTGACTAAAGAACTCACATTATGTAAGAGCTTTTGGAAATCTGCAGTTGAACTAATGAAAACAATGACAAATGTGGCAACTCATTCTCCTTGCGTTTGCTCTAGAACTGCTATGCCTTATGGGAAGAATAGGCTTCCCAACACAAGAATAGGAAATTGTTAACAAGTGAAAATATTCTATAAAAAAGGAAACAACGTACATTGTATTTAACACAGCAGTGCATATTTCATTAATTAGGAATTAAAATTAAGAATAAATTAAAAATGAGAATAAACACATTACAACAAAACAAATTTGATTATTACATGCAAAAGCTGGAATCCATCATACAGTAATACCCATATGGGAACTAAATAAGGCTAGAAAAGGTTATTCCATTGTTCTCACACACAGCCTTGAGTGAAAAGGAAAATTCATCTTGGTCTGGGATGGACCTTTGTCATGTTATACAAAATGAACATGTGGATGAGAAAGATAGGTTCTGTATTGTTGGACATTATCTTGATGACATAGGCAAAACTGGGGTAGATACGTTGAACGAGTGGCAAAGATGAGGAAGGACACCAACTCATTGCTAATTAGTCTGAGAATGTGGTCTCTTGATTTGTTCATTAATCTTTTCTAAAAAGAAGATTTAACTCAAAGAAACAATCCTTGCAATGCTCACTGTCAGTTTTGCGGGAAGCCAACAGTCCAGAAGGACAGTAGCTACTTATTAATTGAAGTCGTAATCAAGACTGGTGACATCTTCAGAAACCCAACAAGCGAAATAGCAGTGAAATCATTAGGAAGTTACTCTTAGTGGTTACAGATTTAGTGACATGCACAATGCATTCAGACTAGATATCATACCTCAAAAAGCTGGAATCCATCTTACAGCAATACCCATAGAAATTAAATAATGCTAGAAAAGGCTTTTCCATTGATTCCCAGATGGCCTTGAGTGAAGTAGAAAATTTACCTTGGTCCGGGAGGACCTCTGTGATGTTGTATGGATGATAAATTTGATGTTGTTGAACTCTATGTTGATGACACCCAGCCCAATCTGAGGTAGGCATGGTGAACTTGTGGCAAAGGCTAAGAAGGACTCCACCTCACTCTCATCTCTTTATCTTTCTGGAAAAAAAACCCACTGATCATAAATAAAGAAACAATTAATTGAGTATGTATCTGTATTCTATTTAAAAAGTTGATGTTGAGGGTTTGGTTTCCTGATTTGTTCATTTATCTCTTGAGGAAAGTAATTAAAACTCAAGGAAACAATCCTCACAATCCTTGCTGTCAATTTCATGGGAAGCCCATTGTCTGCAAGGACAACAACTACTCCATTATAGACGTCATAATCAAAACTGGTGACATCTTCAGAAATCTGACAATGAAATCATGATGTGACCGAAGGCAGGTTCTGATGTTGTTATTTGAACAATGAGACAGACTTATAGTCACAAATAAATTTATTTATACAGGAAAGTACAAAAAAGGAAAGGGGTGATTGCAAGCTAAAAGAAATAAATAACAAATCACTACAAAATAATTTACGATAAAATGATGAAAATAAAACAACTTGTAAAAGTACAATAGATTGTCATGGCAATGCACTAAATTTAATAAACAAGACAATTTTGATATTCTAAGAAACTTTTATTTCCATCATTACTACCCTAAAATGATTGAGGGGGAATTATTATAAGTGTGAATACATAAGAGGAGACATACACTTGTACTCTTTATATTTATTCTACCTTATGTGGAAATGAGAAATTAAAAATAATGTTACTGTTCAACTCTGTAGAACAATTGAAAAGATTGAAAATTATTAACGATTCTCTTCTTTCCTTGTACAGTTAGGATTATATGAACTAAGAAAATAATCATAGAATATCATAGTTGTTAAAGTTATGAGGAATAACCTATATCTATCCATCTATCTCAATTGTTGGTAGACTACTTTTCCAAAATAGAGACAGAAACTAGAGTGATGCTTTCATGCCTATTAAAGTAAGAATCACACCCTAAGTAAAGAGCAAAAAGCAGAAAAAAAAGAATTGAAGAAATTGCCATAACTTAGACTTTTTATTACTGTAACTATTGAATCTTTGTAGTCATCGAAAACATGACTTGAGCCTCTCTTGAGAATTTTCTACTCAAAAAATACATTTGTACAACCTTCCTTGATTAACGGAAACTGCAAATTAACAAGAGCAGCATAAAGCTGAAAAATTTTTTGAGAATAGCATCTTAGGTAAGAGGGAATAAAACTTAAAATCTTAAAATCCTTTAACCTGGCGTTAGCCCTCTCTACATGGATTCTGCATTTGGCAATCGACTTAGTTACTTTTATTTCATTTTCAGTAAATTTACCATTGTTTAAGAATAGGGGAATATTTACAGACACACCACTCGGAACTATATCTTGGATTAGAAAGCCCTTGTCAGCAAGAACAAGATCTCCTGGATAAAGGTGTTTCAAAAAACCAGACATTTCCACTATAGCCTTATCTGAAGTTGATCCAGGGTAAAGGTTAGAAACATATCTTATGACCCCATTAGGTGCCACACCAACGAGTACTTTAAATGAATTCATACCTCTGTATGAAGAATAAGTTGCACTTTGATGACTCATTAGGCCAGGGGTTGCAACTTCAATGTCTGTGCAATCTATTATGATCTTACAAGAACTGAACTGTGTAAATGATGACGGCAAACAAGTCTTATTTTTCTCCCTAGAAGGTACTGTTGACATCAAAAAAGTGAACAAAATCTCGTGCAAGAGATGAATAAATGTAATGACAATATTAGATATAGTAGTTTCACTGCATGAAATAACTGAGCTATATGAAGGTTCGTGTAATTCTGTCTAATCTTTATTAAAGTTATGAATATCTGGTCTTCAAAACTTATTGATTCCACCTTCCAGCCATGAAAATATATTATTGAGTCTTTGAATCTTAAAGTATAAAGTACAACTACATCAAATACTTGCTTAGTTGGAAGACCGGTTTCCATGCGTATTACATCGTCACTTAACGTAGACACTGAGTATTTTTCTCTAAAATATTTTGACTTCTCTTCATGTTGTTGAAGGTCATTTCTCAACTGCTTTACTTCTGCTTCAAGGATTATCTCCGAAGCAGTTAAATCGTTGAGTACGTCCCGTTCTTGATCTTCACTTTCGTTGCTCTGCAAGGCTTCTCTCATTTTTTCGATGTCGACTAATTCCTTGCCATCTGTACTTTTTTCCAATTTCTTCTTCTTCTTTGGTGGCGGTTTACTGCTAGAAGGGAAAAGTTTTCCTTCGTTGTGCTTAAAAATCTCTGGCCCAAATACCTTCTCGCCATTTCTGAAATGGCAGCTGCAAACACGGCTGTGTTTGCTTGGTTCTCGATCTTCTCTCCTGTTGAAACATATAGAGATGTGGAATGTATTTAGATCAGAGTTGGATTTTGTTAGAAGTAAATCGAAGGAAACAAGCGTCAATCCAACAAGTACCATGTTTATTAGTCCGAAAGCCACAATACTTTACTTTAGCTGCGATATTCTGGTTTTACAGTATATATGTAAGTTAAAATACAAACCTTAATAATCTTCTCCATCGATCATACTCAGATTTTTTCTTTTCTTTGCTCGGGAATGCAAAGAAGCGACAGCAATGACTCTCAGACTGGTGATTACATTCGGGTGCGAAACACTGAACCATTTCGCCTAATTCTCCAATATTTTAGATTCTGCAAGATATTATGGCCTTATCCTTCTACTTCCAGCATAACTTGAATGTACCACGAGCGTCAAACAAGGAGTTCAAAGTCTGCAAAACGGAGCTTCACATGACGCTTGCGTCCGCCATATTGGATAGAACAGTTTGTTTAGAACTGAAAAAAATGCGGTCATGACAACGTGACGTCATACTTTGCCACTCAATTATTGCATGACAGAACAGTGATCATTGTGTGACACTTAATAAAATACTAATCCTCTTATCCAAACATAAAACCATTGAATAGTGAGCTATTCTTAAATTAAACATGAAATAACTGAAAACAAGAAAATGCTGATAAATCAATAGCTCAAAACAACATAATATTCAATAAAACTAATCTCGATAGCATTTTCGTATTTTCCCTTTGACATAAAACTAGGAAAACTGGTAACATATCATTCTGTGACAGGACAACATCTGTCATTACTGATGAACTTAAAAATGAAAACTACGATGAAATATCCGATTTCACCAGTGCTACATTATTTAATCTCCAATACTTTGCTCCATTGAGGGGAAATTTCTGCTTTCCCATTCCAGGGATAATCTTCTTGCGTTGCCTGGCCTCTTGACTGGCTGGACTCTTTAGAACTAAAATTCCTCTTCATGTGATCATGACTCCCAAGGCTTCAATGTCCAGTTCTAGGTATCCAACATACAGTATTGTTAGTCCATTCACTGCAGTTAATCTCAACCAATCACCAGTAGGTAAAACAGGTTTTTTGTTTACATATCCATATTTGAGCCATTGCTGTTCCCTCCTGTCACTTGGCTCCTTATGACAGAGGGAGGTAGTTTGGTGACTTGTCAGGGTGTGGTTTACCTTGTGGTGGGCCTCTCCTGTCAGCTTGGTTGTCCTTAGGCCGGCAGTTCCTAGCAATGTGTCTATTCTTGTTGCATTTTAAGCAAACAATTTTATCACGCTATCCACTCCATTCCTTGGCTGAGTGTTGGGTCCTTGGCTGTTTGAGGTCTCTAATTGAACTTGTCAGTTCTTCTAAGGGCTTCTGTTACTTCAGAAGGACATCCAAAACCTTATCCAAAGGGGTGTTGGTGGAACTAGTGTGGCACTGACAGCTTTCAGGAGTGGATACTTCTTGAATCTCGGCATGACTCACTGTGGTCTCTCCTCTTCTTCTGACCAGCATAGTGCCTCCTCCCTCAAATCCAAGAATGAAAGGTTTCACTTCCTGATGAACCTGTTCAGTTCTTTTCAAAGAAAAGAATCCCTCACATTGTCTGCAAAATGGTCTTGCAGAGTCTTCTCTGGGTCAGGGACTGCCTTTGGATCTGCCTTTGTGGCATTCTTGAGTAGTTCATCTAAGGAATACGAGTATGCTTGAAGTTTTTCACTTTCCTTCTGCTTCTGCCCATAGAAGAGTTTTAAGAATTGGGAGCTGGAACGTTTCTCCCCAAATGCCTGTGTAAGAACATCCAGGAGAAAGTCTGGGTTACTTCTATCCTTCTTTCTGTACATTTGCACCTCTTCCTTGGCTGGCCTTTCCAGATGAGACATTATGAAATCCGCTCTCAGGGCCTTGAGTTGGTCCATAGCTTCTTTGTACTTCTTAGGCAATTCATCCAGGTCTTTCTTCAACTCCTCAGCAGACATAATGATTTGATACTAGAGCTGGTATTGCAACCACCCTTTTATAAAGCTAATTTTTTTAAAATTGCTTCCTGAAGTTTTTGTACCGTGCTCACAGCGCCAAATGTGAGTGAGGCAGGTACTGATGTTGTTATTTGAATAACAAGACAGACTTGTAACCACAAATAAATTTATTTATACAGGAAAGTACAAAAAAGAAAAGGGTGATTGCAAGTTAAAAAGAATAAATAATAAATAGCAAATCATTAACAAACAATTTACAATAAAATAATTAAAATAATGAAAATAAAACAATGAGTTAAAGTACAATAGATTGTCATGGCAATGCACTAAATTTAACAAACAAGACAATTTCAAAGTATTGCATGACAGAACAGTAATCATTGTGTGACACTTACTAAAATACTAATCCTCTTATCCAAACATATAACCATTGAATAGTGAGCTATTCTTAGAATTAAACATGAAATAACTGAAAACAAGTAAATGCTGATAAAACAATTGTTCCCGTTACCAAAAAAATATCCACCAAAACCAAATTAGGAACAATTCTTGACTGTATTAGTTTCCAAATAAGCTTTACAATCGTATACAGGAGACCATCCAAAATTGAACAAGCAAACACAACAAAAAGACAAAACCATGTGTTCACATCTGGGTTTTTTACACTTAATCATTTCATCTAAGCGTCACTAAAATGTCTCATTTGAAAATTGAATAAACAGTGTCACGTCCATTTCCGGCTGTAAGAACAATAGTTCAAAAACATAATATTAAATAAACTAATCTCAATAGAATTTTCGTATTTTCCCTTTAAATTAGGAAAATTGGTAACATATCAATCTGTGACAGGATAACATCTGTCATTACTGATGAACTAAACAATGAAAACTATGATGAAATATCTGATTTCACCAATGAACTCAGTCTGCTACAGTATTGCATAACATGTCTGGTGAATGAAAGGTAAAGATTAATACAATGTTCTGAAAGCTGACTACACTCTAGACAAATTTGAACATGAATCAAGTAAGGATTCAAGCAAAGACTAGACAATTGGATAGAGATAAGTACCTATGAACTGTATTATTCTGGAACTTAAACTCCAAGACATAATGACAAGGTCAAATGTGACATACCAAATCCTCAGTCAAATAGGTCACCAACTTACGGTTGCAATGGAGTTACTTCTTGTGACCAAGAGGTCCTGAGCTTGTAAGTGCAGGTCTTGACACTCTGAACTACTGAATTTAACTAGCTGTACTTTTATAACGAATCAAACAATAGCTGGAAGTTCTTATGATTTTGAAGCTAGGCATGATAGTGTGACATACAGGAAATTTATGATACACATCCTGTGAGTGGGATGATTTTATTATCAATAGGAAATAGTTTCTGCAGATGTAACTCTAAAACTAGGACAAAAATTGTCACGATTCTGTGAACTCAAAAGGGTTGTTTATTGTGCGAACTCGACTGCCGCCACGTGTGTATTCGTTGTCTGCTAAGTCTTCTAAATATAAAGATGTTCATCGGCCCAGTGGCGTGACCGTGTAACGCAATATCACGACATCTTCCCCTTTTTACAAAGTTTATCTTCAAAAGTTAATTAATACTTAATGTTCGGTTTCGATCACTGTTCAAATCACATAAAATCGATAAAACATTGTTCTTCATTGAAATCATAAAAAGATAGAAACAGAACCCAACAACTATTTAGCGGCTCAATCATTCAATGTTCAGTTCATATGGTAATCCTGATGCCACAGAGGGGGTCGACGTCTGCGTTCTGATCGATGAGTTTCAATCCTTTGTGGCTCAAGCTCAGTTCCCATCTCATTTTCAGGTGGCATTCTCTCTGTTTTGGTCTCGCCATGGAACTCCGGTGGAGGAGGTCCTGGCTCTGTCAGATTTGGCGCCGGTTTGAGGGTAGACTCGGGCGGAGTTAGTTCTACCAGACTCATAGGTGGTGCTGTTTCCGGGGTCAGGCGCAGTTGCCGACGGTTGCGTCGGTATCGCCTGCCGCAAACTTCAACTTCATAAGACCTGTTCCCCAAGGCTTTCATGCAGGTCCCCAGACTCCATTCCTCCCTTCCGGGAAGCCGCATCCTGATGGCCTGTCCACACTTTAGTGCCTCTAAAGGGCGAAACTTTTTGTTGTATTGTTGAGCTTGTCTTTTCTTGCGCTCAGCTAATTTGGTGGCTGTTTCCTGGTGTGATGGCTGCCGCAGGAGCGTTTCATGGGTTGGTAAGAAAGTGCGTGTGCGGCGTCCCATCAGTCTCTGTACGGGTGATGTTCCTAGACCCTCTGTTGGGGTGTTGCGCCAATCAAGAAGGGCTAACAGCGGGTCTTGCCCATCCGCTTTCGCTTTCGTCATCAAGTTCTTGCAGGTCTTCACGGCATTCTCGGCGCGGCCATTTGACTGGGGGTAACGGGGGCTTGAAGTTCTATGTTCAAACTGCCATTCTCTCACGAATGCACTGAACACTGATGACGTAAACTGAGGTCCGTTGTCGGTAATAAGCACGTCTGGTATCCCGTGGCGGGCGAATTGTACTTTACATGCAGCTATCACGCTAGCAGATGTGGCCACCTTAACCTCCTGGACTTCAAAGAACCCACTCCAGTAGTCGACTAGGACAAAGAAATGTTGTTGCCCAAGGTCAAAAAAATCGGCACCTAGCATTGACCAGGGACGCAACGGGATCGGATACGGTTGCAATTCCTCGCGGCACTGATCTGGCTGGTATGACTGGCAGATTGAGCATTTGGAAACAAAGTCCTTTACTTCCGAATTCATGAGGGGCCAATAGAGGACCTCCCTAGCGCGACGTAAACACCCTTCGATTCCAATATGTGATCGGTGAATTTGCTTCAACATTTCTTTTCTCAGGGAAGGGGGTACCAGCAATCGCTCCCCCAGGAATACTAGTCCCTTGTCTTCTATAAGCTCACTTCGTTTGTCATAGTAAGGCGTCAGCTCAGGGGTACAGGACTTCCTTGACACTGGCCATTCACCCTTGATTGCTCCGATTAGCTTTTGCATCACTGGGTCCCTGGCAATCTCGTTTCTGAATTCAGCGAGCCTGTATGGTGCAATCGAGAGGTTTTCTGAATGATCTATCTCGGCAAGTGTACAGATCAGACTT
This sequence comes from Pocillopora verrucosa, assembly GCF_036669915.1. NCBI lineage: Eukaryota > Metazoa > Cnidaria > Anthozoa > Scleractinia > Pocilloporidae > Pocillopora > Pocillopora verrucosa. Next base: position 11,564,915 of record NC_089319.1, on the reverse strand, counting down.
GTATCGTGCTTGGAGGCTTCGGTGGTGTTGCGGTATGCTCGACTCAGTGCATCTGATACCCACATAAGTTCCCCTTTTTTATACTGCACATCCAGGGAGTAATTCTGAAGGGCCATCAGCATTCTCTGGAGTCTCTTTGGTGAGTTGTGTATTGGCTTGGTAAAAACTGCCCTTAGTGGTTCGTGGTCAGACTCGATGTGTACAACTTCACGTCCCAGTATGTATTGATTGAACTTGTCGGTTGACCACACTATGGCGAGGAGCTCTTTCTCGATTTGAGCGTAACGCGTTTCGGTGTCGGTCAGAGCTCGCGAGGCAAAGGCAACGGGCTGACCCTTTTGCATCAGTACTGCACCTAGACCCGTTATGCTGGCGTCGCATTGGATTGTCACTTCTTCAGTAACATCATAGTATTTCAGTACCGGGGCCTTGGCCAAGTATTCTTTGACTGTGGTAAATGCTTTCTCATGCTGTGCAAGCCAACACCACTCGACGTCCTTGTCCTCAAGCCTTCGCAAAGGTTCTGTCATGTCGGACAGGAGTGGCAAGAATTTGGCCAGATAATTGACCATCCCCAAAAACCTCTTCAGGCCTTTCACATCAGTCGGCGGTGGCATATCCAAAATAGCTTCAACTTTGGCTGGGTCTGCCTTTAGACCATCAGGAGTCAAGAGGTGGCCCATGAAATGCACTTCGGTTTGAGATCTTTTCAGCTTGAGTTTGTTGAGCTTGAGGTTCCACTCCCGGCATTTCTTGAAGAACGCACGTTCGTTCTTTTCAAGGCTCGAGTTGACCTCTGCGTCAGTTTCGCCAAATCCAGCGATGAGGAAGTCGTCAGCGATAACTTCAACTCCTTCTAAATTTTCTACGAATTCATGCATGCGTCGCTGCCAAACTTCAGGCGCACTTGAGATACCAAAAGGCATGCGGGCCCATCTATAACGCCCAAAAGGCGTATTGAACGTTGTCAGGAAACTAGAAGCATCGTCTAAGAGGATTTGGTGGAAACCATCCTTGGCGTCACAAAGAGTAAATTTCTTGGCACCTGTTAAGCGGGAGGCCACTTCATCGATAGTCGGCAACTGGTAATGCTCTCGCCGAATGGCACGATTTAAATCTCTCGGGTCAATACAGATGCGTACTTTGTTTGGCTTCACTATGGCCAACATGCTGGATACCCACTGCGTCGGTTCTGTTACTGGAATAATAACTTTACGATCAACAAGTTCGTCCAGCTTGTTTTTGATGCATGGACGCAAGGCTACTGGCACTCGCCTCGGTGCGTGGACAACTGGTTGCGCCTGTTCGTCTATGGCTATTTTGTATGTTCCCGGTAGGGCCCCTAATCCGTCGAATACGTCCTCATACTCTTCGAGCAAGGAGGCTTTGGGACACTTGACGTGTAATGCTAGGACGTCACAATTATGCAAACTCAAAGCCAAGATTGAGGCTGGTGTTCAATGATAAAATCGGTTGATAGTCTCCGTCTAAGATGTTAAACTCCATTGACCTCTGCTGTCCACGGGACCACACAGGCAGGGTAGCTTTACCAGCAATTTTGCGACAATCCCCTGTGTACGAGACTATTTCCTTTTGGCATGGTTTGAGGCGATGAAGGAGGGTGTCCCCAGTGATTTGCTTGTATAATTGGGCCGGGAGAATGTCGCACTGCGACCCAGTATCTATTTGAAACTGGACTTCTGTCTTGGGATCTGGCCCATAAATGTGGAGTTTGACCACTGCCAATTTTTCCTGGCCTTTGCTCTTACTAGTAGTAGCACCAATGTAGTAGGGGTCGTTTCCCATGTCGATGGCTTCATGGACCGCCGAAACTCTACTTTTCACTCCTCGGGGATTAGCGCGACATTTATTCGCAAAATGATTCATACTCCCACAGTTAAAACATGTTCTTCCATACGCGGGACAATGACGTCCATGCACCATTCCGCAATTTCCACATTCTTTAGACGGTCTTCTAAATGCTTGTGACTTAAGTTGTCGTTCTTCTTCAGGTTTTTCTGCCGATCCCGCCTTCCGTAACGCATGAACTGCAGTGTCTCCTCCAGCCATTAGCTTTACTTGCTGTTGGGTCTGTTCTGACGACTTAATAATGTCAACTGCTTGTAGGAGAGATAAATCATTCAAACGGAGAAGTCTCTCGCGGACGCGATCATCCCGTATGCCTAGCACGAGGCGGTCACGCAAAATTTCATCTGGTGTGATTGTATCGTGTGCACAGTTTTTTGCGATCGTTCGAAGCTCCGTAAGATACGTCGAGATGTTTTCACCTGGTTCCTGGTTTCGGTTGTTGAACCTATAGCGTTCATATATGACCTGTGTCCTAGGAATGCAGAATTCGTCGAACTTCTTCAGGACTTGTGAAATGTCGTCTGTGTTTTCGTCTTCGTTCCAAATAAAGGTATCGTGGGCTCTGACGCCATCCTCGCCTATATAATGCTTATTAATGTCGACACACGAACTATGCCCTCTTGTTTATATACACCAGTAGCGATTTCGTAGCGCTGCCACGCTGCTTTCCACGATTTCCATGCGGTGGCTAAATTGTCGTCAAAATTAAGCGCTTTCGGCGGGGGCAAATTTGACGGGGGAATAAAAACTTGAGTCGGCGCTGGTGGCACAACTATGGATGCTTCAGCTGCTTCTGTCATCTTTAGGGGTGAACAGATCCCACTCCTGACACCATGTCACGATTCTGTGAACTCAAAAGGGTTGTTTATTGTGCGAACTCGACTGCCGCCACGTGTGTATTCGTTGTCTGCTAAGTCTTCTAAATATAAAGATGTTCATCGGCCCAGTGGCATGACCGTGTAACGCAATATCACGACAAAAATGTCATGCATTTTTGTCGTAGTTTTATTCATGCAGGTTGGTAATGACAGAGTGGCTGGTAACGGAAGTTGTTTCAGTTCTCCAATTTTGGGATCCTGTACAATTCTGTATATCAGACCATGCTCTCTTGTAATTCTGTCCCACTGTTGTAACAGGGTGACACACTGGTGAGAAAGTTTTTTCCTCTCTGCAAGGGTAGGTTTCATGCCTTTCTCCCAAAACTTCAGAAATTCCTTAATTGTAGGGTCTGCCTTTTGCATGGTGATAAGTTCTGCCTTTGTCAGAGTGGGGAATGATGTTGTAGCAATCACTGTATCATCTCTAGGTAACTTTTTATCTTTATCTGATGATGGGTTGGTTGTGGATAAATTATGGTCTGGTTCATGTACGGCCATTTGTCTCACTTCTATTGAGATAGGTGTTGTTACAAGTGCATGACTCAAGTCAGGTGGTACAGAGGTTGCCATGGCGACTATGGACTCTATATGTAATAGCTCATCTTCCTTTGGTTCATCTGTTTCATCTGGCACTGGTCCATGAGGTTGATGTGATAAAGTGTCAGCGTTTGCATTTGATTTTCCACTCCTATAATTGATAGTGAAGTCAAATAAAGTGAGCTGAGCATCCCATTGTTGTTCTAAAGCACCAAGCTTGGCAGTTGTTTGCAAGTACTTCAAGGGGTTGTTGTCAGTGAAGACTTCAAATTTTAAACCAAGTAGGTAGGTCTGGAATTTCTCAGTTACTGCCCACTTTAGGGCTAACAATTCAAGCTTCATAGAGCTGTAAGCTCTCAGGTTATTCTCACTTGGCCTCAGTCTTTTACTTGTGTAGGCAATGACTTTGCACTGACCATCCTGGTCTCAGGACAGGACTACTCCAAGTCCAACATGGCTGGCATCTGTTTCCACAATAAATGGTTTGTTGTAGTCTGCAAAACCTAACAATGGTGCATGTGTCAACTTTGTCTTCAATGTATTAGCTTGTGCCAACAGTTGTTCACTAATTGGTGTAGTGGTCCAGCAATCTTGCAGTCTTTGACAAATCTTTGATAATTTCTGCAGAATCCAAGAAATGATTTAATTTCCTTGACAGTCGTTGATGGTTTCCAATCGGGTACAGCTCGGGTCTTGTCTATTGTAATACCATCAGATGAGATCTGGTGACCAACATAAGTGACTTTGAACTGAAGGAATTTACACTTCTCCGGTTTGAGCTTTAGGCCATGTTTTCAGAGCTTTGTGAAGACCCTGTCAAGTCTCTCAATGTGTTCATCCAAGGTATTAGAGTATAGGTATTGTTTACAATGATGTCATCTAAGTACATGAGCAATATTTGAAATATGTAATCATTCAAACAAGTCGGCATAAGCCTTTAGAAGGTTGCAGGACTATTGGTCATTCCCAAGGGCATCCTGTTGTATTAAAAAATTCCAAACGGTGTTGTGAAAGCGGTCTTCTGTCGGTCCTCTTCATCCATAACAACTTGATTGAACCCACTTGTTAGATCCATTGTTGAGGACAATTTTGCATTACTGATGGCATCGATGAACTCTTTGACTCTTGGTAATCTGAACTGATCTCTGATTGTCTTGGCATTGAGACGTCTGTAATCAATGCATAGCCTCAAGGAACCATTCCTTTTTTCTAACTAGCACAATAGGGGCAGCACAAGGACTGTGACTTTCTTAAATGATACCATTATCCTGAAGCTTTCATATGTGATCCTTTGCCTCTTAAAACTTGTTTGGTGGGATTCTCTGGTAAGGCTATGGGACTGGCACTTAATGTATGGTTGGGATCTTGTGTTTGACTGTCTCTGTATATCCAAGGTCATTTCATCCTTTGTGAAGACACTTGCATGCTTCTGAAACAGGCCCTCAAGGTTTTTCTTTTGTTTATGAGTACATTTTACATCTGAGAAATCAATTGGGCACACAAAGGGCTGTTCTTGCTTGTTGTCTGTAGTGGATTCTCTGACAAACACCATGTTTTTAGTATCCTCAACATCTTTAATCTTGTGTAGTACTCCTATCAGTGTGTGGGGTTGAAGCTAAACATCTTCATCAGTAATATCAACGACTCTTACATGGAGCTGTCCATAATTTATGTGAGTAAGAGTATTGATGACAACAAGGTTTCTGGCACTTCTCCATTCAATGGTTCCACAAGGGCAGCAGTGTTTCTTGTTTGGGGTCACTGCCATCCATTGATTCTAACAACAGATCCAGCTGGGATTCTAATCTGGGACTTGCCAGCTACTTTTGCAAAACCATGGACTGAGATGGACTTGGTACTAGATGTAATCTCCGATGATTTGCTCCATTGAGGGGAAATTTCTGCTTTTCCATTCTTAAAAGGTTCGTGCAGTTGGGCAATTATGTTCATCCCTATTAGTCCAGGGATAATCTTGTGTTGCCTGGCCTTTTGACTGGCTGGACTCTTTACAACTAAAATTCCTCTTCATGGGATCATGACTCCCAAGGCTTCAATGTCCAGTTCTAGGTATCCAGCATATGGTATTGCTAGTCCATTTGCTGCAGTTAATCTCAACCAACCGCCAGTAGGTAAAACAGGTTTTCCTTGGGGGCAAAAGTGGTCATTGAAAAATTCTTCTGTAATTGGGGATACTTCAGATCCTGAGTCTAAAAGGCAAGGTATGTCTACTCCACCGAATCATACTGTGACCACCGGGCACTTTCCAACTGCTTTTTCGTATACTGTTGACATATCCATATTTGAGCCATTGCTCTCCCCTCCTGTCACTTGGCTCTTTATGACATGGGGAGTTAGTACTTTGGAAAACCCAAATTGCAGTTGTTTTAGAGGAACAGTTAAGAACAGGTCTTTCCGCTCTTCAATGTCTGTCTCTCCTACATCCTCTGCCATTGTTCCAACATCCTCCCCACTACCCTCCGCCTGGCATGGTATGGTCCATCCATGTTTCGCGGAACTCTTGCTCTCTATTTTGTCGAATGCTAAATTGTAGGTCTGCTTGATTCGCCCTCCCCTCGTTATCGTTTCCCTGTTCTCTTAATATGGCAACAAATGTTTGGAATTCAGGTTCACCCTGTGAAATATAAAGTAAAGATATCAAATTAATACTTCAAAACTTGGGCGAAAAACAACGATGACAATGTAAGCCATAGCAACAAATATTTGTGTTGTGCAGTTTAAATTTTAGAAAATTAAGCTAACTAATATCATTGTCATGAAATTTGTAACACCATAAAAAAGAGTACTTAACTTTTTTTACTCCAACGAAGGGCGAAAGCTTGAACGTCAGTGCAATTAAGTAGTCTTTTTTACAGTGTTACAAATTTCCTTTAAATATTGGTTATTCTATTACACACACCGACACAGCCTAGACTAGTTTATTCGCTAGTTTTTATTTCATGAATAAGTAGATATTACTTACGTTTCCTGCGTTCCAAAGAATACTATTGGATACTTGTTGGATGGATACTGGATGGTTCCATTAACTCCCGCCGGCCAACAGGGAAATCCACATACTTTTGCGAATATTAAGTCTCCTTCATTAAATTAATGAGATGACGACATGGTTGTTGTATGTTTTAACTTGAGCTGTGTTAGCTTTTATGGTGCACTGAGACTGAATGGATAATGCTGCTTTATGCTGCTTTATGCTTCAAGTGGGCGGAGCTCTTCTCTGTGATTGGGAAGGTACATCTACTCCACGGAATCGTACTGTGACCACTGGGCACTTTCCAACTGCTTTTTCATATACTGTTGACATATTCATATTTGAGCCATTGCTGTCCCCTCCTGTCACTTGGCTCCTTATGAAATGGGGAGTTAGTTTGGTGACTTGTCAGGGGTGCGGTTTACCTTGTGGTGGGCCTCTCCTGACAGCTGGGTTGTCCTTAGCCCGGCAGTTCCTAGCAATGTGTCCATTCTTGTTGCATTTGAAGCAAACAATATAATAACGCTATCCACTCCATTCCTTGGCTGAGTGTTGGGTCCTTGGCTGCTTAAGGTCTCTAATTGAACACGTCAGTTCTTCTAAGGGCTTCTGTTGCTTTAGAGGGACATCCAAAACCTTATCCAAAGGGGTGGTGGTGGAACTAGCATGGCACTGAGAGCTTTCAGGTGTGGCAACTGATACTTCTTGAATCTAGGCATGACTCACTGTGGTCTCTTCTCCTCTTCTGACCAGTGTAGTGCCTCCTCCCTCAAATCCAAGAATGAGGGGTTACACTTCCTGATGAACCTCTTCAGTTCTTTTTGAAGGAAAGGATCCCTCACATTGTCTGCAAAACGGTCTTGCAGAGTCTTCTCTGGGTCAGGGGCTGTCTTTGGATCTGCTTTTGTAGCATTCTTGAGTAGTTCATTAAAGAAATACGGGTATGCTTGAAGTTTTTCACTCTCCTTCTGCCTCTGCTCGTAGAAGAGCTTTAGGAATTGGGAGCTTGAACGTTTCTCCCCAAATGCCTGAGCAAGAACATCCAGGAGAAAGTCTGGGTTACTTCTATCCTTCTTGCTGTACATTTGCACCTCTTTCTTGGCTGGCCCTTCCAGATGAGACATTATGGAAGCCATTTCTCTCGCCTCAAAGGTAGTTTTCACTTCCATGATGGAGCTAGACCACTCCTTAAATGGGTAGTTATCCTGTGGGTATTTTTTTCAATATGGTGGCCTTCAAGCACGCAAAGGCTTCTGGATTGAGAAGTGAAGGGATCAGGAGCTAAACATGGTTTATTTTAAGCAGGATCTTAGCAACCTGGTGACAATAGGGTAATAAATGGTGCCTTTCTATTTGCTCCCTTGGGCAAATATGTGAATTTAGCTAAGGCTGAGCCACTTCACAACACCAACAATGCCTGGCAGCAGTGGTTTTCAGCTCTCCTGACAATGGCCATGCAGTACACTGACCGAGCTAAACTCCACACAGCAACAGTGGTTTTAGATCTTCCCAACTCTTCACCACTTATTACATTTCTAAAGTGTGTGTGGGAAACTGTGAAGTGTGGAAGGCCGTGCAACAGCCTCAATAGGTGGTTCAGTGGAAAGAGAAAGAAGGGAATTTCTTTCTCTTATAGATTCACTGGCCTGGAATCTAAGAGGTTTTTTTTTTTTCAAGGAACTCTTGCGAATAGAAAAATTTTCAAGAGGGTCTGCTTTAAAACTGCACTGTTAGGTGGAGTTAGTTCAAGTGTGTGGACCTTGGGCTATGCTATAACATACCACATCAATCAGCTCTTTAACAAGCTTGGGTTTAGGCTTGGCCTAAACTCTATGCAGGGTTGAGAGGCTAAACATATCAAGCTGACCAAGTATATTGAGAAGACCTGTAATGTAAAGAAAAGTATGAGGTGTTGGATTGTGTTCTGCCATGAGTTTGTATGTCTCATTTGGCTCAGAGAGATGGACCTGGCAGGAGAAGAAGAAGGGTTGTGATTCCTACATACCTAAGAGGGTTACCAACAATGATACCAGATTTTGTTATTGTGGTCTTCCAAAGTTAAATGTAGATGAAAAAGGTTGCACAGTATGCACAAGCAGTGAGATGCAACTAGTCAAGCAAAGTGTTGCAACTGGGAAAGTTATCACTGAGCTTCAGCTGTATTTTAAATAACATTGGTGTAATATATATGAAGAGATGCTGGATTGTTATTTTTCAGTGCTGTAATTTGATTTTGATCATGTGCTATATGTTCAAAGGAACATCCCAGCTCCTGTTATATATTATTATAAATAAGAAATGGAATCAATTTTTAAAATAGAAACAATGTCAATATTAGAAAGGGAAAAACCATTACTTATACATTGTAAACATTTAACAGTGTGATTCTTCAACATAAGTTCAAAAATAATTCACGACAATATCAACTACAATTAGCATTGTAAAAAATTTAATATTTACTCTGCACAATTAATAGTCTACATCTAATGTTGTGGCACACCATCCATGTTCCAGTAGCCATAGTGAAATTTGACTCAGAACTTCCTTTTCCTTATGAAATTTCAACTCCTTTACTTCGATCGGCACTAAATGTTGTATGACTCTTCTTAACTGAGAAGGACGTCCCATATCACTGACAGCTTTCACAACAGCCGCTCGAACATTGCCATCTCTTCAGGGGATAAGTTCTTCAACCTTTCCAAGCTTCCAGAAGGCTCTACTCGTCGAATCATTTTTCAACAAGACAAGGTCTCCAATTGAAATAACTCGATTGAGTATTCTCAACGCCACTGATTGGTCAGTTGTTGAAGAACATGTTTATCATTACACGACTTCCTCGCAAGAGACTGATTTGTACTGATTAATTCATAATGAGCTGCATTAGGAGTTGACATGATTCATCTTCCATAGATCAAATCGGACGGTGTTAAAGGGTAGGAGATCGACTCTTCGTCATCGCACAGGTACGTGAGTGGTCTGGAATTAACAACGCCTTCAATCTCCACTAAAACAGTTCTTAGTTCATCAAAACTGAGAGTAGATCTCCCCAAGATCTTCTTGAAAGGTTTCTTGATGCTTCTCACAAGTCATTCCCAGAATCCCCCCACCAAGGGGCCTTTTTCGACAATAAAATTCCATGTGATTTGCTTGTTTGTAAGATATCACCTAACTTCCTCTGCTCGGGTTATCTTTTGTATGTCTTGAGATGAAGATCTGAACGTCTTGGCGTTGTCGGAAGTGATGGCAGCCGGCAGTCCTCTTCAACTAGTAAACCTTCGGAAAGCAAGTGAGGAAGATTCAACACTTAGAGCTGGTGTAAGTTCCAAATGCACAGCTCGGGTGGACGCGCACATGAATAGACAAACATAGACTTTCTGCGATTCGTCACTTTTGTCTTCTGAAGTCTTCGTTTCAACATACAACGGTCCGGCAAAGTCGAGGCCTATGTGTGTGAAGGGTGGATCCTCTGAGACTCTGTTATTTGCAGGTCGTCAGGAGGGTAAAGGGCTGTACGGTGTACCCTCTTGTTTGAGACAAACAACACAACTGCAAACAAATTTCTTCACAGGTTCTCGCCCACACAGTACCCAATAGCGTTCTCGTAATGTCGTTAAGGTGTCCCTTATGCCATTGTGTTTGACAGACTCGTGTGACTGCTTGATCAATAAACGGGTAAATTTGTGCTTCGCTGGCAGTAGAATGGGGTTCCTCAAGTTCACAGGCAGCGGTGCATTGTTCAGTCTCCCCTTGCACTTGATAAGACCTTTGTCTAAGAACAATCCAAACTGTGTGACATATGTTGGAGGGGTAGACCTGTGATCTTTACTCAGAAGAAATGCCATTTCCTTGAAGAAGAATGACCCTTGGACTGATTGGATCCAACAGCATTCGGCTTCCTTTAACTCTACTGCACTTAATGTCAATTGTTCCTTCTCGGCAATTTTCACTTTGGCAACTTGATTCTTGAAGGATTTAGCAGCCTTGATCATGAGAGCGGTTACACGAAGCAATTTTGTTAGGTTGCAAAATCGGTTGATATCAACAATCTGGTCAATGTTTCTCTCTGGCAGGCTTGCTGAGGTGCTCACAAGTGAGTGAACAGTAGCTTGTGCCTTGTTAACAACTTCGTTGAGCACGACTTCATCTTTGGACTGAGTTGTTCGATTCTCGGGTCATTCGGTTTCGGGAAGGTACAGGAATTGCGGGCCCTTCCACCATGTTTTGCAAGTTACGAGGACCTTAGCTGTTAAACCACACAAGGCTAGATCAGCTGGATTTAGATGACTGGGACAGTGTCGCCATGCTTCTTTGGGAGTTAGACTGCGAATCTCGTCAACTTGGTGCTGAACGTACTGTTTCCAAATCCTTTGGTTTTTGATCCAGCACAATGCGGTCATCGAGTCAGTCCAATAAATGGTTTTGTGAACTTCTGCAATCGATGACTTGAACTTGACGACTAGTTGTGCTAGAGATAAAGCGCCTAAAAGCTCCAAACGAGGGATGGTTTGCTTTGTCATGGGTGCCACTCAACCACCCTTTCCAGGACCCTCTCTGAATCCTCGATCTCGTTTTGAATAGTTTCAACTTCACATAATGATAAAATGCTTTCGTCAAGGCCTTCCACAGGTTTCAATTTGCTCTCCAGTAAACGATGCGATACGTCTAATTGTTTAATTTGTTCATTACTCAGCATACCTTCTGGTTCGAGTATATCGTTTGCTTCTCCAATCCTCTTGGTAAGGACACCTCTGTGGGCTCCTCGCGACACTCTAAGCCTTTCTAGTTTCTCCTTCAGCTCCTTTTTGCTCATGATGCCGCTTGCTCTGATCGCTTGTCTTCTTTAATCAAATCATTTAGCCAGTGAGTCCTTGCCCCACGTTTGGCGCCATATTGAATACTTCGAGACGTAATTTCTTGATTCCTTTTATCGATTCGTACTTACTACAACAACATCTAATTCGTATCGTAAAAAACCTAAACTTCGTAACTTCGCATAACCACTCGTCTTCACTTCGAAAAGGTACTGATTAAAGTCTATTATGTACATGTGATTATATTACTTGGCTCACGTGTCCGTCAATCAACAAAATCACTTCTGCACTGTACAAACAAAACAATATATCTCGTTACGTAATTGTTCTCGCGTGGGACGTCTCAATGTTTCTTATAATTGTAAACTTTTAACAGTGTGATTCTTCAATATAAGTTCAACAATAATTCACGACAATATCAACTACAATTAGCATTGTAAAAAAGTTTAATATTTACTCTGCATAACTAATAGTCTACATCTAATGTTGTGGCACACCATCCATGTTCGGGTAGCCATAGTGAAATTTGACTCAGAACTTCCTTTTCCTTATGAAATTTCAACTCTGATGGCTTCTCATCCAAAACAATTACCTCACACCTCTCCATTTCACGTTCTAGTCGTTTTTTTAAAATATTCTATGGTCCACTTTTGCCCTGTCAATGTTCATCCTTGTGAAGAGATATTTTGCTTATTGAAAATCTTATATTCTGTAAGACAATTGATTGTTTGTCTCACTGAATTTGTGACCAAAACTGTTTTGGTTCAGGACAAATTCTGCGATGCAGTCCATCACCTCCATAGGCATGTCCACCATAAATTCACCAGTCCATGGATTGGCTAGCTTCAGTTTTAGGCTGAGGCGCAAATAATTTTGCAGTGCACCTTTCTTAAGGTTCTTTCTACCACGTCTGCTACAGTATTGCATAACATGTCTAGTGAATGAAAGGTACAGATTAATACAATGTTCTGAAAGCTGACTACACTCTAGACAAATTTTGAACATGAATCAACTAAGAATTCAAGCAAAGACTAGACAATTGGATTGAGATAAGTACATATGAACTGTATTATTCTTGAACTTGAACTCTAAGACAATATCAAGGTCAAATGTGACATGCCAAATTCTCAGTCAAATACTAGGTCACCAGGGGTTACAATGGAGTTGCCTTTTGTGACCAAGAGGTCCTGAGCTTGTAAGTGCAGGTCTTGAAACTCTGAACTACTGAATTAAACTAACTGTACTTTTATAAGGAATCGAACAATAGCTGGAAATTCCTATGATTTTGAAGCTAGGCGTGATAGTGTGACATACAAAAAAATTTATGATGCACATCCTGTGTTTGGGATGATTTGATTATCAATAGAAAATAGTTTCTGCAGATGTAACTCTAAAACTGGGACAAAAATGTCATGCATTTCGTGAGCCTGGTCACAATTAGAAGCTATTTGTAACCCTAAACAATAATATCAAGACAATGGTTAGTCAGTTCGTGTAAGGTTATAGAGAATTGCTACAATAATATTTTAAATCTAGTTACATTAATATCGTAACTAAACAATAGCCTCTACTTATTGTATTATTACTGTTATATATTTTGTTTAGCAATATAAAAGTTACACTTAACTGTTATAATTTGCTTAAAAGTTGACTAAACCAAGTTTACAAGCTAGAAGGTTAAAAGTTATATTGGTCAGAAAATGACAAGGTTTAGCAACAAAAACAGGGTAGCACTAAGGGAAATAGTGCTTGCAGAGATTTTTCAGTTATGACAAACTAACTAAACCATTATAGTGTAGTCAGTTGTTTGTATAGTATTTAGGGTGATGTTGGAATTGATGATTACTCACAGTTCTGTGATGCACCTGATCCTGTCAAAATTTTTTCCCAAAGTGAGGCAGTTCATCATACTGACGACTCGGTTAAAAAAAGGCGAGCTTGGGTTGTGTGGATGTATTTCTTTTAACAGGCTGGGCTTGTGGTAGTGGTTTATATGGCCTTATTGTTAGAAACCTAGTGTTTGCTAGCTTTCTGTTTTGCATTCTCTTTCTATTTTGAAAAAAGTTTGAATGATCAAATGTGATCAAACTGAATAGTGAATAGCTACATCCACCCAGTAACATGTCTGTAGACTACTATGTAACAGACTGCATCATGGGGTAATTGGGGTTGCACAGATACTTTAGTAAGGATACATTCATGATGTTGAAGGTGTTTATATTTTAAACTTGCTAGACTGTTCGTCTTCTCGGATAGGACGTAAAACCGTAGGCCCCGTCTCCTGCAGGGTTGGGGTAGGAGACGTTAATTTCCCACGCACAAGATTACTGTGTGGTGGATGTCCTCCCCTGGGGTGGGATGGGTGGACTTGTAAGGCACATCTGAATATATTCATATCGATATTTGCGCCGAATAAGTATTTATTAAATTAAACTGTTTAACAATACATTTTTGGTACTTCCCCTAGTCTGATATGTTAAATTAGTTGCTGTGGTTGTTTTTACATGTTTTAAAAACAGCAGGACAAACATCTCTTGATAAATTTGTACACTTAAACTCAAAGTATTATTTTTAACTGTCAGAATTTTCTTTTCAATAATTGACTTTGCGTAGCTGTTTAAGAGAGGAATTTCTGACAAAATAATTAGATGCTTTTTGGCCAGTGTACCTTACAAGGCTTTTGCTCATGTTTGCAGGTGGGCCTTAAATCTTCTCTTGTTAACAAGTATTTGCGATAAACTTTATGAAAACTACTCAAACCCTGCTAAAAAAAAGTAATTCTGTGTGTTTTTGCAAAATTAACAATTAAGAACGGGCAATGACTAAAAGGGAGAGTTGTGATCTAAGGTAATCGAGGTTATTCTGCTGTAATAACAATAATAATAATAATAAAGGATCTTATATAGCACTAGTGTCCTAAAAAGTAATAACGAAAGGTTCTTTAAGTTTTTTCTAAATTGGACGATACGAAATTATTTTTAATGTCATATGGTAAAGCATTCACAGTGTTGAGGCTGCCACAGAGAAGGATCTTGTACCATATGTTTTAAGTTGTACAGCAAAGCAAAAAATTGTCTAAATGATAATGTAATTAACCCAATGAAGAGTAGGGTGTAAGCATATTGTGTATGTACAATGGTGCTAAGTTCTTGAGTGTCTTGTTGGTTATGAATTAAATTTTAAAATTATGCAATGATTTACTGGAAGCCGATATTAATTTAAAAGAATGAGGGTAATCTGGTGATGCTTTCTTGTAATTGTGATGAGTCAAGTAGTAGCATTCTGGATGTGCTGTGAAGTAGGCCATAAAGTAGAGCATTGCAGTGATCCAACATTGAAGACTTAAATGCAAGAACTAGTAGTTCATGATTTTTCATGCTGTAGTTGATCTTTCGACTACAGGATAGATAGATGAGGATAGATAAAGATTTGCAATTATTAGCAACATGTTCCTTGATACAAAATGACTACCAAATATTACACCAATATTCCTTGCTTGCTGCAAGAAGTTAATGGTTTCTTCACAACTGAGATATCTGAAAGAAGTGGTCTCAAAACATATTTGGCAAAGATTTAGGATGATTAACCAGCGTCCAGTGATTAATTTCATTTGCATTGCTCTTCATGTCAGACACAGCTAGATCCCCATCACCAGGTATACTTAGCTAGAAGGAGCAATAGAGGGGTGATATAAGTATAGAAATGATGGCTCAAATTGAATTTCATTTTAATGTCTGAAAGTGGTGATGTGTAAAGAAGATATAAAATGGGTCCTAAAGCAGATCTTTGTGGTACTGCACATCCAAGATGATGTTTCACAGAGGTACCACCATTGACAGGAACATACTGCATAAGATCAGACAGGTACATGTAAGATTGTAACCATAGTGGAGGCTTACGGGAATTAGCAGTGTTGGAATTAACTCTCTTGGGATCAGATAATTGGTCATTTAGCATTTGGTTCATCAAATGGAGGACTCTATGGCCATGGCTACATCTACAAGGTATGTCTTGATTATTCAATAAAACAGCGAGAGCTTTGACTCTGCCATCTCCTTCCAATAACACATGACATACCCTTCAATGGGAAGTTGATTATTAGCTTAAAAGGTAGTAGCCAATCAGTGACAAAGTATTGGAGAATAATGGTCAAGTTGATATTGAAAATTGGTCTAAATTCAATCTTTCCCCAAGGTGTTTTAATGATCATAATTGACTGGTGACTCGGTGTAGTTGTTACATCTTCCTGTTTGACACCCAGTTCACTTCAGTTTGGTGCATCTCATTCTTGTATCCATTTCCTTTTGCAAACTTAAGCTGGACACCAACATTCAAAGGATTTAATGGCAAAATCTTTTGAAAGTTATATTGATTCCTGTAGAGTAAGAGCGAATAAATAAACAAACAAGAAGAAAAGAGGAAAAAGATCTAGTTTAGTTATTAATGACAGTTGATATTGTTATGTACACCATCATGGCTGCAATGTTTTCAACCTGTCCATTGAAATCTTTATTTATGCTTGTTATACTATAATAGCTACTGTTTGTATCTTATGCTGTTGCTGATAGACATGCTGTTTTCTGGAGTTTTATTCTATTTGGAAGAGTATCTTTCAAGCTTGATAACCTTCCCATGCATCCATTATTTTCCCTGAGCAAACATGGATACACTTGTATCTATCTCCCTTTGACTACGGACATCACCACCTATGTGGATGTTGAACTTGACCCAGATCCTCTCATTGCTCAGTGTTCTACGCATTATTTGTCGCTGTCTCAAGCAGATTGTATATTGAAATTGAATATACTGATGTTATATACATGGTAACATTTCATCTGTATCTCCTGTTAATCATTTTGTATATAATTGTAATGATCTTTTGTGTCTGCCCTTTCTATTTGGATTTTTGTGTGTGGATATGAAATCAACCTCGGAATTGGAAATATCATGGAAAAAGAGCTGGTAAACTTTTGAAGGTGAAAGAAGCCAACAGAACTATGAATATTCCATCAACTGTCTGCTGATGAACATTTGTGAACAGTTATTTGTTAACTAATAGCAGAAGATTGTTAAATTTGGCCAGGCTGGTACCTTTCAAGAGTGATGCCAAAGCATATAATCTGTAATTTAAATTTAAACCTTAATAGATATTCCTTAAAAGGTTTTTCAAAATCTATTAACAATTTTATAAAGATGTAAAATAATAATAATAATAGTAACTATAATAAGAAAATATAGTAATTATTTACAACTAAACTTCCTCCTAAGGTTTATGTTAATATATTGTGCGGAGGTGTTCCCTCATGGCGATCTTAAAAGATTAAAGGAGGTATCATTCATAACATTATCCAAACTGTTCCATAGGCCAGTTGCTCTTTAGGTAAAACTACGTTGCCCAGTGGTAGTTTTACAAATCAGTATCTGAAGCAAGTCCCTTTTGTGCTTGTAGCAAGCTTGAATACTAGAGCACTTAATCAACCTATTGCTCAGTTATTGTGGAGTGAGGTCATTCAGACATTTCTATGTCATTACCACATCCTTATAGTAGTAATTGCTTCACGAGTAGCCAATTCAACTGGCAAATCAAATCAACTGTCAAATCTCTTAGAGTTCGTGACTATCTTGCTGCGAAAGTTTTTAGATGGACTGTAGGTTACTTGTTTCCAGTTGATGTGTTTGACCAAACGGTGGAAAACAAATGATGCTATTTGTAATTTTAAAGTTTCTTTGTTAAAGCTCTCCTGAACATGATTTATCTAATATAATTTAGAAAAGCAGAATGAGAGTTAAGTGGGGGCCCAGAATGACTCCCAAGTCCTTAGCTGAAGTAGCTGGTTATAGTGTCAAACCTAGGAAGGACACTTAAGGAACTTTTGGTATCCTCCTCATCAACTGCCTAGGTCTGATAAAGAGGAGCTTGGTCTTGCTTGGAGTTATCAGAAAGATGTGTTGCATAGCACTGTTGGGCCATGTTGTGTTAGTTCTTGTTCAAGCTTCTCAATTGCTGAATCAACCTCTACCAGAGGGAATGACAGGAATACTTGCAAGCCATCCATGCATGATTCTGGGCTGCAAGCACTAGGAGCTGAGGGCAGATCATTGAGGTAGATGCAGAAAAACATTGGTGAAAGGATTGCACCTTATAGGACACTGCGTGTTATAGGCAGGGGGTCTAACAGAGTGGAATCAGTTCGGACAGATAGAGATCCCTGATAGATAGCTCTTGAACTAATTAACAGTTGAAGGTGATGCTCCTACATTGGAGAGTTTAAGAATGAGCTTTTGATTCAAAATGCTGTCTAAAGCCTTTGAGAAGTCTGATAGGATGTGAGCAGTGAGCTTCTTCCTATCCTTAGCTTCTAAGATGCGATCTGTGAGTTAGATGTTCAGAGTCTCATTGGAGTGGGTCTTTTGTTACCACACTGGGCTGTTAACCTGTTGTTGTTAATGAGGTAGGTAGTGAATTCACTGAGAATGATTTCTTGCAAACCTTAGACGCAATGGTTAACTGCGATAGTGGTCTGTTATTGGTGGCTTCTTCATGATCTCCATCCCCAAGGATAGGTATCACCTAGGCTTCTTTCCACCTAGCTGCAAATGTACTGCAAATGTAATTTGAAAGGGAGAGGGCAATTAATTATCTTCCATTGCGAACGCAGATTTTTCCGATGCAATCTTGCTTCTTTGAAGGTATGGTTTCTCTCAGCTTCAAGAAGGGTTTTCTCAACCAAGTTGTACAATTCTTTTGTATTAGCCCAGTCAATGGCATCCTGTGTTTGATGAAATCGTTTGAGGAGGCCATCTGTACATGTAGATTTCATGAGATCCTTGATTTCCTGGTTGACAAAACAACAGGGCCTGCAACGAATCTTAATGGATTTCTAGGGAGCATGAATGTCTAGAAGGGACTGTAGATTAAATGTATTGAGCTTGGTGTCCACAGCACTAGTATCAAAAATTGTAAGAAGGCCATGGGTTTTGTCAGCTAAGTGTACCATAAAGAGGTTAAGGTTATGGTTCTTATAGCTGGGGATATTTACAAATTGGGGGTGAGATTTTGGCAGCTTAACTTTGAGTTTCACAAAAACAAATGAATTACCATTTTTATGCAGATCACTTGCAACTGTAGATATCATTTAAAACATGGTGTACGAATGATGCAGATCGGTGCAAGACCTTATGAAGTCAGCGAAACAGCAAAAGGTATCAAGAAATACATAATTAAAAAAGAAATCAAGCATCAAGACTACAAAAAACATTCTGCTAAACAATGCACAAACATATCACAGATTGAAAACTAAAAGAAGCAAGAATCATCAACTAGGGAGTTATGAACTCAACAAAGTGTCATTATACTGGTTCAATGATAAGTGTCATATTAAAGATTGTGGCATTTCACTTAGGCATAAGTTCATCTTCTTAACTGCTTGATGGACTTAGTATTTTTCCTTCCAATTTCTTTTTTGTCAAAGCTTTTTTATGAAGCAAACATTTGATGGTTTCTTTTCTTTCTCTTTCTTCCAGTACTTTCTTTAATTCTCTGATGTAAGCACGCCTTTTCGTTTCCTTAAACAGAAATTTCCATTTAGTTAATGGCGCTTCCTGAATTTCTTCACCTTATTACAAGTGAATGCAATATATTTTTGTAGATTTATTTTTTTTGTGCACAAGTGAGACAAAATCATTAAATTAGTATGTTATGGTATTTAAAGTGTTAACATATAAGAAATATTTTCCCAAAATAATGAGATGGTTGAGGACTAGACAGTAGGTGTGACAGTGAATAATTCTGAACATAACCTCTAGTTCTGACAGCAGTGGTTTCATATTACTAGAGATTGAGCACCACTCCTGGAATATATAAATACTTGATTTAAGAATATCTAATTATGCACAATTTAAAACATATGAATCTCTTGCAAGGTCCATATCTATTGTTGAAAAAAATTTTTTGAAAGTCATAGAATGATGTATATAAATCTACTATATGTGAATTCTAATTTAATTTTGTGAAATCAAAATATTTAACTGGATAGATAAAGTATAGTGAATAATGATAAAGATCCTATTCTATTATATATATATATATATATATATAGTGTGGGAGGAAGAAGACAAATAAACTACAAGTTCATCCCTACAAGCCTGTTTCATTGTTGCGCACTGATCAGAGGATTTAATGAGAATAATCTTTACCATCACTTATATACAATATAATCTAATTTATGCAGTGCGAAATTTAACTGTAGTTGTTGCATAGGAGGGCTTTGTTACACGCAAAGACAACAACATGACAGAAATGTACATTGGACGCACACCGCATCATCCCGCCATGCTAAACACAGAAACTCCACCGAACTAAGCAAGCACATCTGGACCCTCAAAGATGACAACATCAAACACTTTATTCCCTGGCACATTCTCTCGTCATACTCACTGTACAACCGCTCAAGTAAAAGATGTAATCTTTGTCTTAAAGAAAAATTCCTTATCATCTGCCGACCCAAACTATCAACACTTCACAAACTTAATGAACTCGTGGTGATGTGTAGACCGTTATTATTAAAGATGGAATATATTTCTTTCTTGATGTTCTCTGTGTCTCTAGGTGTGGCATTAGTGAATGCTAGTCTGTTGTCTTGGTAAAGTCCTGCGTTTATATTAAGGTCCTGGAGTTGGGAGAGCAGAAAGCTTCCCATAAGTTCACATGTTTTAGCGCTGTTGTTAGTGCTGTCGTCAAAGTCCAACCGAATTAAAGATTAAAACACTGAACACGATGAGACAACTTTTAATATCTTCTCTTCGACTTCGGTTTTCTCTTGACCTCGTGGTCGCAGATCACGTGACCAAGTGACTTAGTGGGGGTGGAGTGCGCCCTACATACTCCACCTCTAAAACAAGATGTCCTCCTGGACATCTGAATAGTGGCTTAGTCTGCATTACATTGTAACATTTTGCAACATCTGAGGAACAAAGACTACTTTGAAGGGTGATCAGGCCTTCACAGTAGAATCCTACTCACTAATTCGAGAACCAATAATGACTTAATACCAACTAAAGTGTTCTTGAGCACTGTCTTTAAATTGCTTAACAATTTACCACTGAAGAAGTCTCTGTTTTCCTGGACAAAGACATTCCATTTTCAACTAATTTAACCAAAAATTGCTGCAGAATATAGGAAAGATATCTGTTTACAAACAAGCCTTTTGTTATTTTAATGTACCAGCCACGGAAGCAAAAGAACTTCATTTCAAGAGCTAACAAGCATCTGGTTAGCACGTTAACATCAATAGGTGACATCAGGGATACCTCTCTATTAATGTTAGCAGTGGGATGCAACCACAAAAGAGTTCTGACTCAATTCTTGTTTTGTGATATGTCACAGAAAAATGCGACCTTTTAATCTGAGTCTTATTGAAACGAAGGAGCGTCGGAAGCTCAGTGGTCGCCAGCGTTTTACCTATGGCAAAGACAATTTCCAGACCGATCCCAAGCCGGTTATGGAACCAGTTTAAATTCTTATTTAATTATACGCATTTTTGTCCTATAATTAGACGGGTTCCGAAAAAAAATATCACAGTTGTACCATCACACCCCTCTTCACGAACGCCCCCGTGATAAAATCATTTATTAATAACGTAAGTAAAGCAGCCCTATCTTTTTAGCCCTCAATGGTTATTATGGGCAGCCTGTGCTCTCTCTATACTTAATAGTATTTTTTAGAATAATTTAAATCAATGTGGAGTCCAAATGAAGTTGTTGTTGTTGTAAACAAGAAAATGAAAAGCGCCATTTTGAAAAATTTAAACTGGCAATGTTAACCTTAACCTTTTGATGCATAAATTAGAGGGCTCGGTGGGGTGCTTCCCAAAAACACATAATGATCCAAAGATTTTTTATGCGCTTGGGAAGTAATGGTGTCACAAGAAAATCGAGTGCACCTATTTGACAACTAAGAGCTCATACCATTAGTGAAAAGTGGACAGTTAGACCTGTATATTCGACAATTACACATTTAACCAGAACTGTCCAATTAATTACTGAGTCTATAGTGAGAAGTATCAATGGCTGTGAAAGGTTTTTAGCAAAAACTCTCGACACAGCTTATTTTACATGATTTAAAAATAACTGGCCATGGTCTGACCGGGCAATATTGGTAAGCTCCATTAGTAACACTGCGTCTAGCCACCCTAATAGGCTTTTATTCTTAGCTTACAAACCCTAAATCAACGCATGAGTGTCACTGGGCTTTCTATTTTCCTGTGCCTCTCAGTAGCATGTTAACTCTGAAACTTGTGCAAAGGGTTGCATTTTTAGGCTGCAGTCAAACATCTTGTTAAATAATACTTCCCAAAAGTCAAGTGGTTCTCCTTGTTAATCCTTATCTCTTCAGTTCAAGGTCCAAGCTCTAAAGATAATGATAGCAGCACAAAGATAAATTAATGCTACTTTTTTGGAAAGTTGATTTTCAAATTTTATCACCTAGCTAATATATGTATTGATAATGAAAGGTGCAGCAAAATTGAAAGTTTCAAACATGCTAGTTCCTTAACTTTAGTTTCATGTTTGCTTACAAAGCTGCCTTTCATATTTGAGGCAGCCCATTTTATCGGAAAGAGTTTCTCTCTGGACAGGAAGCCCAGTTGTAGGCATACTACATGTACCCGCAGCTTCTTCATCTGCAAGATCACTGTTCCGCCATTCACTTCTAATTCTGTCGAGCACTCTCTTGTCATTCAGTTGCTTTAGTGTGGGATGGTCTCATATTTTATTCCTGACAACTTCTATCGTGATACACTTCTCTTTAATTTCCTCTGAAAAGAGATCTTTCATGGCGTTTACATCCTCTTCCCTCCATGACAGATGATCCCTTTTGAAACTCATTTGGGACAAGCTCTTGGTGGCTGTTGCTGGTGTTTTAGGTTGTGACACAGGTTCCCGGTTTTCTCTCATGATGGAGGTAAGGTTATTGGCTGCTTCGATACACGCTTCTTCTTTTTCTGCTGTGGATGTTTTGTGGCCCATCAGATCAGCCAGGTCACCTCTCAAGTCTTTGTGATCCTCATGCACCTTTGTCATGGTCGATTTCCGAAATATTGTGGAGGAAACATGTCCCTCCATCCCTGCCTTCTGCCATGCAGCATCTATGGCGGTTGATATCTGTCCCGATTGTAACTTTAGTCCATTCCATGACAAGAAAACAGATGATGATGTGTCGCTGTCCTTCTGCACAAGACTCTGCACTTCATTGACATAGACTTTGAGATATGAGAATAAAGTTGGTGACAACATAACACGGGCGGGTCCATAGACTGATTTACTTGAATTGAATGTGCTCCACTCATTTGGCCAATATAAGCAACTGCAGTTCTTGCTGATTCACTATTCTCGAACTGCGACACCATTTCTGGTGTAACCAACTTTTGAAGGTCTTCATTTTGTTTTTCCAAATGTCTGCGGTTACTATCCTTTTTGTAGGAGGATGACTATAGACGCGCTTTTTCTTCAATTTTTTTTGATTGTGGCTACATCAACCATTACACTTGATGGTTCCTCTGTTTTTACAAAGGAGCAAAAGTTCCTAAGACTTAGTAAGTGAGCTTTCACGGTATCTGGCTTGTACATTTTCTCTGCATAATCTACCAGAAACTTGTCCCGAATCAAATTTTTGTTAAAAAGAGAGGACAACCTTTTCGCTGGGTCAATTATGACAAGTATCTTGCGAACTTATGAGGAATGCTGCTTGGCCATTTTTCTATCCCTCCTTCCACCATCTGCTGTTTGTAACCACTGACAAAAAGCTCTGAAAATTTCTTCTTCGTCCTCTCCATCATTATCTTCTACAAACTCCACTTCGTTTTCTTCATGCAACTGTACATCCAAATCTATCATTTCCCTATGTTCTGTGTTGTTCGGCATGGCTGCATATTCCACTTCTGGGTTGTCTAAATCTGCATTCAAAGGGGTCCAAGTCTTGAGGGAGTGCGCTTGTCATAAAACTTGTTTGTAGCGAACAGAACTCTTTTTTATGTCCTTGTGGACTTGCTGAATGTGGTTAGGGAGGCGCTTGACCACAGAATGGCATCCCGCAATAGGACAGGGTCTGTGGCGGTGATAATCCTTCTTTTGCTGTACAGACACTTCTGGCTGCACAGGCTTTGGAAAAAAACTTTTTCTTACTCCAAAACTAGAGGTCAATCAATCATAAATCAATCAATCAATCAATCCTTTATTTAAACACGTGACACCTAGGAGTACAGAAGTTCTCGTTAAAACGTGTACGTGTATGTACAATTAGAAATAAAGCATAATTTCTGTAAGAATACAAATATTAAGTAAATCTATTAAAAAACTAAAAACAGGATCGAAAATCATGGACAAGAGCTATCAATTAGAA
The DNA here is from genome assembly GCF_036669915.1 of Pocillopora verrucosa. Lineage (NCBI taxonomy): Eukaryota > Metazoa > Cnidaria > Anthozoa > Scleractinia > Pocilloporidae > Pocillopora > Pocillopora verrucosa. The sequence goes on along the minus strand of NC_089319.1, from coordinate 11,541,437 downwards.
GTTATAATATGAACAATATTAACAATAACGATATTTACAATCACTACCATTAAGCCATGTGGGCTTTAAGAGAACGCTTGAATGAAGCAATATCTTGAGATTCTCTGAGTCTAGGGGGTAGCGCATTCCAAAGTTTACTAGCTAAAAATGAAAAAGACCGATGTAAAAACTCAAGATTAAAAGGAGGTAAATCTAGCCTTGTACTGAGCCCGCGTAAACTATACGGTACATTTCTAAAATGAAAAAAATCACTTATATAAGGAGCCCCCTTATCATACAAGCACTTATATAACATAACCAACGATTGGAATTGCCTACGATTCTCCAAAGACTTAATGTCGGCCAACTTGAGGAGGAAGTCGTATGACACAGACTTCGAGAAGCCTAATATAGTTCTTAATATAAAGTAATTAGTTGTCTCTATTTTAGTAGTCTCCGCATTACCTACTCCCAGTAAAAGGGGACTGCAGTACTCAAGATGAGGGAGGACATAGGCCTTATATAAACGAACTAACACGTCCTTTGAAATAAACTTACGTATTCTCCGCAAAGCTGAAGCCTTTGCGCATCCCTTATTCAGCTGTTGCTTTATGTGCGCTTTAAATGTTAATTTGCTATCTAGGACCACCCCAAGGATTTTGAGTGTGTCCTTTGTATGGACATTAGAATCATTAAGATGGAAATCATACTGGTATGAAGACGGGCCAATAGCGATAGCTTGCGTTTTGGCAGCATTAATCTGTAAAAAATTCATTGAGAACCATCTCGATAGAACGCTCAGATCAGAGTTAATTATATACTGCAATACTGTTGGTGAGACATCAGAGGCGTAATGAGTAGTGTCGTCAGCATATAGCCTCAAGGACGTACTAGTAATAAAATAATTAAGATCATTAACATACAAATTAAATAGGAGAGGACCCAACAGGGACCCCTGTGGTACACCAGTTTTTACGGTTCTCCACGAAGAATATACACCATCAAGTTTGACTCTCTGTCTTCGTCCAGTAAGGTAAGCGGTCATAGTTTCCAGCGCATCATGCGTAAAACCATATGCCTTTAATTTAGCTAGGAGAAGCGGGTGACAAACAGAGTCAAAAGCTTTACTTAGGTCGATAGCTACCGCTGCAACAGCTTCTCTTCTGTCAAGACAGGCTCTCCAATCTTCAGTCAATTTCAATAAGGCCGTGCAACACGAGTGACCCTTGAGAAAGCCAGACAGGTTCTGTGAGAGTCGCCAATGAAAGGCTTCATAGATTTGATCGAACAATACCTTCTCATATGATTTCGATAAGGAAGTCAGAACAGAAACTGGACGATAGCAGGTCTTATCCGTCATACTTTCCTTCTTGAACACAGGAACAAGGTCACTGCTTTTCCAAACTATTGGCCATTGACGGTTGGTGATAAAATAATTGATTAAATGGGTAACCGGCTCTGCAATAACAGGTGAGGATAAACGAAGTAGCCTCTGAGATATCTTATCGCACCCAACAGCCTTGCGAGGGTCAAGAGAATCCAAAATTTTCCTTATGTAGCCAACATCAACTGGGACGAGGTCAAAAACATCATCACAAGTTTTCTCAGCAATGACTTTAACGCTAGGATGATCAACAAACTCAACCATTTCCTTACTGTCACCATCACTCCTGGACACCTCGCAAAAGTAGTTGTTAAACATTTCAGCCACCATTAATGAATCGGTAATTACACGCTCATTCTCAATCAGAATTATCTTTGATTGTTTCTTTTCTTTGCTTGGCAACAAAGGTCTTAACTTATTCCAAAACTCACCATGATGTTTAGTGTTTGACGATGCCTCCATGCAGAACGCCTTCAACCCTTTTCGTTTCAGGGATGTGACCTTGTTTCTCTGTTTCTTGAATTCCTCCCAAGAGGTTGTTGTTGGGCTCTTTGCATGTTTCTTAAACAGTCGATTACGACGCGAGATTTCGCGTTGAATTAATGGAGTTATCCATGGCAACTGATCACCTCTGACCCGTTTTTTCTTTATTGGTGCATGTTTGTCCAACACTTCAGTGTACAATTGAGCCCAATGGTGCCATAGATCATCAACGTCGTCATAAATGTAAGCGGAACTCCAGGGAACAGTTTTTAGGTCATTTAAAAATTTTTCTAAGTCAAATTGTCGCATACTTCTGTATTCAATTTCACGTGCCTTAGCCCTAGGTAATTTATTCTTTTGCACCGCATAGATAAGATCGTGATCACTGAGACCCATATGCAAATTACCACAAGTTGCATATCGTTCCGGATGGCTAGCGAGAATGACATCGAGTAAAGACTTTGTTTTTTCAGTCACCCTTGTCGGTTCACTAATTTGGTTTTGCAAACAGAACCTATCACAAAGGTCCATGAGTGAGTTATCCTCAGCAACAACACCGTGCTCCCCAACAAGCAAGTCGATATTAAAATCACCAATCAATAATATTTCCTGACGGCTTGTATACATAAGTTCAATAGCTGATGTAAGCGACGACAAGAAATCAGTAATTTTACAGAATTTAGGTGATCTGTAGCACGCACACACTATAAAGCGAGCCTTTTTAGAATCCATGACATCAAGACATAATGATTCGACTGATTCGGGCTCCAGATTACGTCGTCGACAGACAGGAATATCTTCCTGTACAAAAGCTATTAAGCCACCAGCTCCTTTCTTGCGATCACGTCGAATAGTGCGATATCCCGGTTGGAGAAAACTATCTGAGGTTGTACCATCGAGTTTTGTCTCCGAAATAAAGAAAATGTCAAATAGGCACTTGTTAAGAATATTCTTGACCTCGTCAAGCTTATTTTGTAAAGAGTTGATGTTCAAATGACCTATTTTCAGATTGGATTTGTAGTAACCATTGACGTTCCTAAAAAACCAGTCAACAGAGTCTCCTGAATGTTCCTCCGCAATCTCAAAGACCTCGCCAGTGGAGCTTGAATCGCATACCGCCAAAGGTGAGAGATCATCAAAGAAGCTGTCAGAAAACTGAGGCATCGTACAAGAAAAGCAATACCAGATCCCTTCTCTCCGATAGCAGGACAGCTCGTTCTTGCTCATTTTCGTACATTTGATGTGGAATACTGCCGGGCAAGACGAGCAGCGGACGCCATTTTGGTTCCTTCTCATGGTTTTAGCACAATTACTACAAAGTGTTTTAGAAGAATTATTAAAACTTCCTTGAGGCCCCTGAGGGCCGGGATTAGACTCCAGATAGCTTCAACAGTAATAGCTGAGTCGTAGCAGTACTGTTACTATAGTACAAAGCACGCCGTCCGAGGTATGCCTTCTTGCTTCTTCGCATGTAATTTTGACGATGCAGACATGAGCTCAAAGAACCAAAGAACTGAAGCTGGGTAGAAACATTACCCATGTCCTTAGGTCCAGCACATATATATTTGGTGGGAGATAAGTATGCGAGACCAGAACTGAATACTCCAAGAGAGAAAAGAGCGAAAAGTAGCAGCGCATACCAACACGTGTAAGTCGCCATCTTGGTTCGTGTTCTTTGCTCTTTCCCTTGTCCATTTATGGACTTTCCTTAAATGCCACGGAAGATGGATGACTTTCGACTTGCAGCCTTTTAATGGACATCTAAGTGCAATTCTTTTCGCTGGTGTTTTAACTTTTTCCTCAACTACACCATGTATTTGATTCTCTCTATTTTCTTTGACGTTGCCCCATCCATCAGTACTTGAAGACTCCTTGGAAGCTTCTGAACAACTAGATGAAGAGTACATATCCTCATCACTTAAATCTTCCCCACTGTAGTCAGCTTGAGCTGCCCAGTCAGTATAGAGGTCTTCGAGGTGTTTCCTGTGCAGCATTACAGAAGGCAATGAATTAAAATGTATTAAAAATCCAAGTCAAATGATAAGTGCAGCTGCCAGTATGCAAAGACTAAGATTACACTTTGTCCATACCCACACTGTTATACGCCTTGCTGTGAACTGCACAACACAATATGTTGTAAACTGAGCAACGCAATATATGCCAGTTTGAACAACGTAACGCAACACAAGAGACCAAAAGTTGTGAACTGTACAACATACACAATATCTTTTAAACCGCGCAATATACGCAATATCCTGCAACCCAGACCATCTTCTCTTCAGCAACTGTTTTTTGTAACCTAGAGCGCTTACCAAAACTCAGAATTGGCCGCCCGGATTGGTTACTCTGCAACGAGAACCCTAGTATTTACCAGGAATGTCTAGCCAAATCAATCTATTCATAATAAGTATGCATAATAGTGACAGTTCTTTTGTGTAAGCCAGTTATGACTTTAGGTGAGCAGCCTTTGTTAAATGTGTGGTTGATATGGTCCTAGTTTATTATATGTGAGCACACTGAATTGAATTGAAGAATTACTTGTGTCCGTTTGAATCAGGGTCACACAGATCATTGTGGCGTATCGTATCAAGTTTAAAATCACTTTTTTTCCCTCTCATCTAGTCATAAAACAACAACAACAACAACAACTTTATTCTACCCCAATAAGAAAAGAATGAAATTTACATTTGATAAAGTTACAGTATGGACGGTATTGTACAGTGGCCCAGAAGGCTCAAACACAAACAAAAAAAAGAAAATGCAAATGAAAATGAGAAAGTGAAACTAACTTTGAGCTTCTGACACAACCCAAATAAAAAAAAGAAAAAGGAAACGCAAATAAAAATTAAAACGGAAGTAAACAGGAAAACACGAAGGGACTGAGCTCCAGGGTTGCGGTTTGCCCCATTCGATGGTTTCTCCCAAGCTGCCCTGTTTTGTAGTAGTTGTGGCACAGTCTCTGATGGAAAATGACAAATATTGCTCTTAGTGTGGAACACTTCTTTAGAATCCCACAACCGAATCATATTATAAGGCCATAGGTTCATTTTTATTTGCGTTTTCTTTTTTTGTTTGTGTTGGAGCCTTCTGAGCCACCGTAGTATTGGCTTCCTAAAAGAAGAAGATAGTTAAAAAGACTAGCAAGCCAAGTTACAAGAAATAAATAATTACAATATTTGGGCCGGAAGACACATAAACATCTTTTACCTCCAACCGTTGGCCATACATGGTTTGGGTTGTTATAGTTCTAGTTTATTACATACAAGTATGTTGTCCTTAGTTAAAACTAATTCATTGAAAATTCAAATCTGCTCCTTCTTGAGAGGCTAAACTGCGTCAAGGGCAAAATCATTGTTAACAACAAAGTGTGCTCCTAAGAGCATAAGAGATTTGAAATGAGTGAACTACATTGTAAAAGTGAGCCATTGGTCGATCAAATGATCACATAATCTCTTTCAAGACCTTCTCTCCGTGGGTCTTAAGATACCAAGAAAACCTGAGGCATTCATGTTATATACAAATAGATACAATAGCAATTTTTGTACTTTCTTCAACTAGAAACACTCTTAAAGCTACAATAATATATTTGCTGATAAGATTATGAAGCAGGAAATATCCCCTTCTGTACCCCCCTCTTCCCCTCTCCCAAAACAAATATTTCATTGCTCACATCAACCCCACCTCCCCCTCTGCAAGGATCCTTCTCTGTAGTATCCAGTTTTGTTTCAATGGCGTGTTATATCTAGCCAACCACAACTTGTGTTATTCTTTCGTTATATTTTCGACATCTTTGGGGGAGAAAATCGGAACACTTGCACTCTGCTTTTTTTGCTGACATCCTAGATGTCGACCACTTATCAAAAACATTTTTTTTAGAAGATATCATTCATATTATTACATATATTACATTTTTCACTCGTGAATTGCGCGCATGCGCAAGAGCGAGATAAAGATACGATGTGGGGAATGGCATTCGCTCGCTCGCTTGATTGGTCGATTCCTGTAAACGTTTTTTAGATTTTAGGCTTTTGAGTGCATTTTATAGTTTTTGGCAAGCAATAAACAGACGAAATGGCGACCTTTGTTGCTAAGAATAGTGGTGGGGTGAAAAAGAAGCCAATGATAATCTTAAAAGAGTTTTTTTTTCGTTTTAGTTTCAACAAGCAGCGCCAGCGACTGGCAGGCATGCAAGGATTCACACTGAAATAACAGAACAACCTTCGTTTTTCATAAAATTGTAATTTACAATCCTTGAACTTGAAAACAATCCGAAGATTCATTGAAAATATCAGTTACTGCGAAGCGCTCAGAGTTTACAGATGTTCAAAAGCTTTTTCTGTTATAGCGTGAGATTGATGACAAAATTGATCATTACGTTTCGTCGCGTGTGTTTTTCCTGTGTGAAGCAACAAAAGATGCCGGCGACTGACAAAAGAACAAGTTAACACGAAAATCAAATAACACCTAAACAAACAATTTTAGCTACCGATTTTCAGTGAATTTTTAAAGAACAATTTTCTTTTCAGTTTCAAGGCAATTTGAAGATTCAACATACATACAACGGACTAAAATGCGAAAGTTACACACCAAAAAATTGATAAATAGGCCTGAAATGAAATTCTATCTTGTTATTGATTATACGTTGCCTAGCACGTGACTTTAATCTACCCAGGCGGAGATCCAAAATGACGGTGGCAGGCTTGGCTTAGTTATATCACTCAAAACTCGTTCCCGTTTGTCTCATTTGATAAAGAGGGAATCGTTAATGTTTTCATTAAGACAGTATTGCCTTGATTTTCTAATATTTACAACGAAAGACAGTAAATTTCACTTTTCACCCACATTTACTTCCAACCTTTTCTTTTGAACCAGAAACAAAAATGATAGACGTTTAAAACACATGACATCATCCACCTTGTCAAATGTAATAGCATGATCATTTCAATTGTAATGCCTTCTTATCCCAACGTTACTTTGTTTTTTTGCTACATTAGCGAACACTGAACTACTGCTCGTACTCTAGATATGACAATCAACCACAAAATTCCCTAAACCAGATAACATTAAACATAATCTAAAAAATCATGTGTCAATTCACGAGTTTGCTCACAGAGCACTTTGATAGAAGCTTTATTTCTATTTACTTTCTATGTACTTAGCTATACAGTAAGCTAATTGGGGACACCTATTTACTCAAAACTAATCTAGAAACTAAAACTTTTGACAAGACGTGTAGGTAAATTGAACTGATCCAAAATATTAGAACTATGTATACAGCGCATAAATATACAAGTGGGCAGTATTCATAGGTTCCAAAGCTTGAAGCAACTGCATACATTGTGTAGTTTACAACTTTTGGTGTATTGCATTGCATTGCATTATTTTATGTTGCTCACATTGCTTATACTGTTTTGCTCAGTTTACAGTGTATTGCGTTGCATTGTTTACAACAAGCCTAGCAACCGTCTTTTTTCCTTTTGCACAAGTGTAATTTAAAAATTACACCTTTTAAAAGCTTTATTGAAAATGATTATTCTGTCCACCGAAGTTGATACATTGTAATGTTGTGATATATTGACCTCTTTTTTATTGCAAAGACTCACATTTGTGATAAAATAAGTTGAAACAATGGCGTGAAGCAGATCAATCATCTTTGACATTGGTCAGGTGTATAAGTAATTTACTTCATTAGTTTTGAGAAGTTGGACTTGATGTAATTTAATAACATCACCACTTCAGTCAGTTGACTAGTCAGTATTTTTTCAAAACCCGTTAATATTTGCCTCAAAGTTTATTTACATGGTTTGACAACATACATGTATTGTGATAAATGGTACATTAATAATGTTTATGATAATAGTGAGTCACTCAACTTTTCAATAAGGTTTTGGTCCCCTGTCATCATAGCCTTGGCTAAATTAGATTTGATCTCTTGTATTTGTGAGAGCAAATTTTCACCGGCCATGATACAGGAAATTAAGAAGACCAAGCCTGTAAAAGATAGTTAAAATGTAAGTGAATCCAAGCATGTTAAATTGAACTCATTTTGTGTTAAAATAAAGAAAATGGTAAACTAATATTATTAAGCTTGATGGTGTATGAGAAAGGTGGGGAAAGAGAAGAAATGTAGAGTTACCAACGGAAAGCCACCCAAAAGCCAGCAAAATTTTGATGACTTTCTTCACTGAATAACCTTGTATGTGGACTGTGATTGATAAGATATATTTCACTTGTGAGAAAAATTATATGACCATACAATCAGATCTGTTTCTGGTCAACAGAACATTTTATTTGCAAGCTAGGAACTCATCATTTCTTCCTTTGTCCCATGTTCATGACATGATGATTGAAACATCTCTCTCACAATTTACAGTCTTTTTTTCTTCTGTTACGGTGTTACAAGATAAGATAAGCAGTAGCTTCTTTTGTTTTAGGGCTAGGGGTATTGTTTATGTTCAATGATCTATTGTTTTCTTTTCCAATTTGGAAAGCTGCGCCTTTCCCCAAGTAGTCGATTGTGCTTGATGTTTGTCGATAATTGTCTTTGTTTAGTTGAATATGTACATTAATATTTGCATTTGGTGTGCCAAATATAATGAATATGGTGAGTTCCGTAGGGGAAATTGGCACAAAAAGACAGATCTCCAGATCTGAAATCTCCAGAGGTTGACACCTCTGTGAATTGTTTCACTTGTTTTAGGAGTGATTTACAATGTATGCATATAATGCTTTTTAACAAGTCACATTTCACAGGCCAGAAGCTCTGATCGCTAACTAAAATGTATTTTAGACAGAAGGAAGAACTCTTTGACTTAGTTACTAATCCACAAAACAGTGATCTTTAGTCGTGACCTGTAAAATGTGACCTGTAAAAGAAACCTCTGCAAAAACACTGCAAAAAAAGTTGTGCATGCATCAGTTTGTAACTCGAGTTTTACGGTTTTAAGCAATAAGCGTTTATCCTACTAGCCTATTTATATAATAAGAGTATACTGCTAAGATATTTACCATGTATCAGCGAGTTTTGGCACCTCAAATACGGTAAAATAATTGATCTACACGAAATGTCACAAAATCTCCAACACGCGCTTCTGCTGCAATTACCCACAAGTTTCTAGGCTCCACCTCTTTCATAGGATTCACATGGAATTCTTACCCGGGAGTGGAGCACTGACCATCTTCATCATCACTTTCTCCAAACAAGCTACGCCACTGTTCCTCTGTCAGCTTGTCGTCATACACGTCTTCGTCTTCACTTTCATCGTCTTCGCTCCCCTGTTTGGGGTTTGCTTCTTCTTCCCAGAGAATGTCGTCTTCTGTGCCATCGATGGAGTTAGAGATTCCACATTTCTTGAATGATCCGGCGACCATCTCTTTGGGAAGACCACGCCAGGCTTCTAAAACCCAGGAAGTCATGGTTGTCAAGGAAGGTGCCTTCACGTTTCCTGCCGGGGTTAAGCTTTTCTCTCCCTCAACCATCCACGTCGTCCATCTTTCATACAGTCTTTGAACGGCTTATTTAGGCACACATCTAATGGCTGTAGTATGCTGGTCAATCCGCCGGGTATCACTGCCACATCTGTGTTGGTCTGGCGGAGTGCTCGTTTCACCGGGTCTGCAAGGTGGGCTCGAAACGAGTCCCAGACAAGCAAGCTTTTTTTTCTTAGCAGACCGCCAGGTTGCGAACTCCAAACTTTCTGTATCCACAGCTTCATGCGATCTGCATCCATCCAACCCTTAGGGTGATGATGTGCAACTACGCCTGGTGGAAACTTCTCTTTTGGTTGGGTCTTTCACTTGAAAATGACCATCGGCTTCAACTTTGTTCCATCAGCTAGGCAAGAAAGGACGACTGTGAAGCAGGACTTCTTGTGGCCAGTAGTACTGATCGTGACTGTTTTCTCTCCTCGTGTGGCGACTGTTCTCACTGATGGCATGTTGAACCAGACAGGCATCTCGTCTGTATTGCCAATGTTCACAAGTTCGTAATTGCCCTTGTTAAGCACGAAGTGATGGAAGTCGACAATCTTCTCCTCTAAGTCAATGGGTAGCTTTTGCGCAATCTTTGTTTTCTGGCGAAGGGCAAGATTGTTGCGTGCCAGAAATCTTGTGCACCAATTGTTGGATGCCTGGAAGCCAGTGATGTTCAGTTCATCAGTCATCACAAGTGCCTTGAAACGGATCATGTTGCGGGTCATGATGTAGCCGGACTGCCTCTGCTCTTCGATCCACACGATGAGTTTGTCTTCAAGTTCTGGCCACTGATACTTCTTTCCTTGGTTGCTGCACTTGTTCTTAGGCATGCGTTTGAGCTTTTCAATTTGCTTACGCCAATCACGAACTAACTTTTCGTTCACACAGAACTCCCAGCTTGCTGTGCAGTTGTTAGTTTCTTTGGCAAACTTAACAACTTGAAACTTGAACTTCGCTGTGTACTTCATTTGCTTGGAAGGCATTTTCGTAAACAGTTGATGTAACGTGGTCAAAACCTTTTTAGAAATGTTAAGCGTGATTACAGGTTTGTTTATTTCTATCGATAAGTAGCATTTTGATTGGTTTGTGTTAAGTTACTGAATGCAAACAACACAAAACAACTTACCAACAGCACTTTTATTGGTCCACGCGCGAAACAAGAAAACAAAAGACCTTAACAAAAACCAGTTTCTCTGGGTTGCCAAATCTTGCTAGACATCAATTAAAAGGATAGACTGCCCTGCATTCAATTGGGTTCCCACCATGACGAAAATCCTGCAAAATTCCTGGATTTTTTGCATCTTGAAACTCTCTTGCGTACTATTCTAACAAACAACTAAAACTTACAACAGCGTGTATTATTGTAAGAAGGAAAAAACACATATGGAACAGGTGTAGAACAAATAAACTGTTGATTTATCAGCACCATGCTTGTTTTTTGCAATCTTCGTGCACGTGCTGCCTCACATCAGCACAAGTGCGCGCATTCATTTCTCAAATGTTGCTGAAGAGGCTATCTTCCTGGGTAATTGTGAAGAAGAGCTCCCCAAAAAACCTGTCGGCCGACAGTTGGCCGACAGTTGACCGACAGTCAGCCGACAGTCTACCAACAGGTTAAGAAAAAAGAAAAATTGTGTTAAAAACGAACAGTTAACGTGACATAACAATCCGTAATGGTGATGTATGACTCGACAGACTTCACCTACTTACCAATCGACGGCAAAGTTGGTAATAATAATAATAATAATAATAATAATAATTTTATTTATATAGCGCTAAAATCCAATAATTGTCCAAAGCGCTACCTAATTACAAAATAAAATATAAAAAATATAAAATATAAAATATCTACAATATACAATATAATTCAAATATAGCCTAAGTTATCTACTATATAAATCAAAAACATCTCAAAACAAAAGGAATCTCATAACCTATATGCTAACTTAAATAAAAAAGTTTTAAGGGATTGCTTAAAAGTTGCCACTGAAGCACATTTCCTAATCTCTAGAGGTAAATCGTTCCACAATTTAGGTCCTGCAATAGAGAAAGCTCTGTCTCCATATGTTTTCAATCTGCTTCTTGGAACCACTAAATATTCTTTACATGGAGAACACAATGACCTAGAGTATGTTTTAAAATTCAAAAGGTCAGAAATATAAGAAGGTGCAAGGCCATGAAGGGCCTTGTATACCAATAAAAGGACTTTAAAAGTTATTCTAAACTCAACTGGTAACCAATGAAGATTAATTAAAATAGGAGTTAGATGAACATGCTTGGTGTCAATGTGACAACACGAGCTGCAGCATTCTGAACTGCCTGTAGTCTAGCTAACAGATACTTAGGAAGGCCATGTAATAAGGAATTACAGTGATCAAGTTTCAAACTAATAAATGCATGGACTAAGATTTTACATGTATCTTGGCTCAAGTACTTGCGGATTTTAGCAATATTTCTCAAATGATAGAATGATGATTTACAAATGTTCTTAATGTGCTCCTCAAAACTAAATATGCTATCAAACTGAACCCCTAAATTATGAACAGAGCCACGAGGTGCAATGCACTCAGAACCAACAGTAATGTGACCGATGTCAGGCATGGGATGGAATCTGGAACTGATGACTACAAGGTCCGTTTTGTCCTGGTTTAGTTTAAGATAGTTTCTTATCATCCATTCATCAATGTCCCTCACACAGCATTCCACTCTCAACTTCACTTGTTGGATGTCATTCAAGCTGGTAGATTTAAAGGTAATATATAATTGGGTGTCGTCAGCATATAGATGGTATGATAGTCCATGATCATTTATTATGTCCGCAATAGGTGATGTGTATAACAAATACAACAAAGGGCCCAGAACTGATCCCCAAGGGACACCACACTTCAATGCACGTTGTGAAGAATGACTATTCCCAACTTTAACAAACAGCTTACGTGAAGACAGGTATGATTTCAGCCACTTAAGCACAGTTCCTTGAAAACCAAAACAAGTAGACAGCCTTGTCACTAGAAGAGTATGGTCCACCGTATCAAACGCCGCCGACAGATCCAAAAGTACCAGTATGACCAACTCATTACGATCTAAAGCACAAAGAATGTCATTTTGAACCCTCAGTAGAGCCGTTTCAGTGGAGTGAAATGACTTGTATGCAGATTGAAACGTTTCCGAAAGACCATTAGATGTAATATAGTCTGTAAGCTGGACACATACCGCTTTTTCCACAAGCTTGGACACAAACTTCAAATTAGAAATAGGTCGAAAACTTTCATATTTAGTGAAATCAGCATTATGTTTCTTTAAAGTCGGTGTCATAGCTGCAATCTTCAAGACATCAGGCATAACTCCAGTAGATAAAGATGTATTCACTATGTTAGTCAAGACAGGAGTTAGTAAATTGAAACATTCCTTCATTACCACTGCAAGCAGAGGATCAAGTACACAGGATTTATTAATAGATCTCAATGCAAGTCCCTTGATGTCTTCGTAACTGACATTAATAAAGTCTGAAAACACAGAGTTACATTCCACGTAGTTACCAAGAGTCACTTCATTAGCATCATTACCTTGCGCAGAATTCTTCTCTATTAGTGTGGCATGGATACGATCAATCTTGTCAATGAAATAATCAGCGAAAGAATTAGCTAGTGCATCACTACAAGAAGATGGATACCGTGCAGTTGATTGCTTTTGTAGTAGTTTTGATACTGTATTAAACAAAACCCGTTGATCACTTGAGTTTTCAGTAATGATGGTAGTGTAGTAAGAGGATTTCAACGACTTGATCAAATTATTCACAACGCAGCACTGACGATTATATTCTTGTCGATCAGCCTGCAGCCTGGTTCTTCGCCATTTTCTTTCAAGGTGTCGTCGCTTACGCTTCTCTACAGATACCTCATTAGTGTACCACGGAGCAGCAGGCCTAATAGTAACAACTCGGCGCTTGACAGGAGCATGCTTGTCCATTATTGATCTTAATAAGGTGTCATACTGTTGAACTAGATGATCGAGATCGCTGGATGGGTCGATGACGAGAGGGCAGTCAGCAACATCACTGGTAGTATGTAAAGAAACGTTTCTTCCAAAATGTTATCAGATGCCTATAGGATATATCACTTGCGTAATTTACAACACACCAGACAATCATAACAATCCGTAATGGTGATGTATGACTCGACAGACTTCACCTACTTACCGATCGACGGCAAAGTTGGTAGTATGTAAAGAAACGTTTCTTCCAAAATGTTATCAGATGCGTATAGGATATATCACTTGCGTAATTTACAACACACCAGACAATCTAAGAATTGCATGGGAAGATAATTTAATCGAAAACTCGGCCAAAAACTCTGAAAACCATAAGCTACGTATCAATACAAACACTTTCGTTCAAATCGCCCAACAATGCGATGTATGACTCGACAGACTTCACCTACTTACCGATCGACGGCAAAGTTGGCTTTATCCTGGTGTACCGGTTAACCAAAATATGTCCTGGTGTGCCGGTTAACGAAACTTGCGTGACATTGGTCAATCGAATAATAGCGTGACAGCTAGATAATTTGATAAATAATGAATGCTTTGATAATAAAATACAATAAAATGCCAGCATTGGTTCATTGTTGGGTTATTTGAGTCGTTTGGATCTTTTGGATCAGCTGGGTCATTCAGGCCAGTTGGGTCACTTGGGCCAGTTGGGCCAGTTGGGCCAGTTGGGCCACTTGGGCCAGTTGGGTCACTTGGGCCAGTTGGGCCACTTGGGCCACTTGAGCCAGTTGGGTCATCAGTTATCTATAAACCAGGTGAATTTTTAATCGCCGATTTCCCGCCACAATTGCTAAAATACAAACGCTGACCTAGGCGCCTGTTAGTTCATTCTAGCTTTTCCCGCCATCAAAGAAGGTGCTCACAAAAGTTACGTAGTTAGTTTTTCAATATTCGACATATCATGGACACTCAGAGTAATGTCACATCTACCGCGGAACTGGAATCTCAGCTGGGCCAAATTATTCTTTCTATTGAAGAAGTTGTACCCCAACGCCTTCGTCAATGGCTGACGGCATTCGCTTGTAGCAATGGCACAACGAGCGAGATGCTACTTTGTTCAGCTCTGGTGTCTACGAGCTCTTTGCTCGGTCAGACAACACTGAAGCTTTTTGGTTCCTACGAGGAGAAGGCAAACCTTCATCTGATCGCTACTGCCCCCTCTGGAACGGGGAAAACACCAGCGTGCCAGAAAGGATGCGTGGAGCCAATCGTGGGCCATGTCGAGGAGAAAATTCAGACCAGCATTGTGATTGATGAAACATCATCAAGCGGCCTATTCAACCATTTCCTGGGAGGTTAGTTTTTATTTGACATCGACAGGAGCTCCTAGCATTGATTATTATCCTTGGAGTGTAGTAAGCTTCAGCTAATATTATAAGACTTAATGAATCACTGAAGGAAAAAATTCCTGATAAATAATTTAATGAATTTGAGAAATTTTCTTTAACCCTTTAACCCCTAAGAGTGACTAGCATTTAATTTCTCCTCACAATGTCATTCCTGAATCAAATGAAGATCATGAGAAAAAATGAAATGATCACTAAGTAAAGAAGCTCTTGACTGTTAAAAAATTGTCCCTGTCAACACCATATGAAATGTATTAAGAACACTGTGGAGAATATTCCTATCAATGCTAGGGTGTAAAGGATTAAATGATTCTCTAGAAGGACTACTGATCTTGTGCCCTCCATTCTTGGGGCTAAGCTGAGGGGCTCCCATGTGAAACAGACAGGGTTGCTTACTGAAAATATTGAGTTAAACCCCTAAAGGAGACCAATGTGGACTTGACTCAGATGTAAATAAGTAAAAGGCAATATTTTTTTCCATTTCTTTACGTGTCCCCCATAGGGTCTTTAATATGTTGGCATTTTTCCTGGAAACACCCAAAGCAAGCTCAAACATCTGAAATTTACACTCCAAAGCAAGACAATGAACACCCCAGTCTGTTTTGTATGGGGGTCCCCCTGGGCCCTTTACTCTGCAATTAAGGGTAAGTGGGTAGAAATTATGGGTAGTATTAGAAATAATTTCAGCTCTAATTTACAATCAGTTGTCCAGGAAAACAGAATATAACCAATTCAGTACATTTTATTGCAGCATCCACAGTGCCAATCCTTTGTGTGGATGAGGCATACTCTCTCCTACAAAGACTGACATATCAGGGAAAATCAACATCACAGACAAGCCTCTCAATGGAACGCCTATGTAAATGTTACGATGGAGATTTTTGGTACGTACTAAAAGGGACAAAAGGCAAGCGAGTTGGAGTAACTTCAGCTAAACTAGCCCTCCTAGCTTTCACCACCCCTCAGCAGTTCCTGGAGTCAGTTTGGCCAAAAATTGTAGCCTCAAAAAATGGGCTGGCAGAGAGGTTGCTGTTTTTCTATCAAAGAAGATCAGAAGATCTTGACCTGGAAGCCATGGCAGAAAACTCTGACTCCCTGGACGAGTTTTCTGTTAAATCTCTTGGCGATGTATTCGAAAAGATATATGTGGAACATAACACAACCCCAGCACTGAAATACACACTGACTGCCACTGCTAAGGAAGTTTTCTTTAAATTTAGCAAGCCTAATGAAGATGACAGCCAGGGTGCAGTTGCCAGTCCAAGTATTTCTTCAGGTTCAAAGAAATACAAAAACACTTTACGTGTTGCTTTAAATATGCATGTCCTTTATCACCGGCTAACCAAAGCACTTGCCTTGGAGTCAGGGATAACACCCACAACAATCACAGCAGAAACCATGCAAATGGCAATAACTTTCATGGATACTCTTGAGACCATGAAGGGAATCTCAGAGCTGGTGAGTTTAATATAACAATAATGATAATAATAATTATTATAATTGTCATTATTATAATAATCTATTATGGTGACCCACCTGGAAAGGAAATGACCATATCCTGGACAATGGGGGCATTTCTTTGTTCTAACACCACCACATTTACTCTACATCTGAAGATTTTAAATTACTCCTGATGAGCAATGCAAGACTTACATGACATTCCCAACCAAAAGATCACATGATTAATTAAATTAATTAAGTTTAATTTTTTATTTCAAACTGATTGGAAAAAGAACAAAACAATTCAAACTACAAGATACATGGTTTGCATTATGCACTCAATATTTAGTGGACTGCTGATAACATAAAAACTTTATGGTTTATTTTAATTTGAGCCAAATGGGTTTGTTTTACAGTCTTGCCATCTGCAGAAGTCCTCAGTAGGACTCAAAGTGGGAGTGTTGGGTGAAGACATCCAAAAAAGAATTCTGTCTCTCCCTGGTCCTTTTGTGTGTGTAAGAAGAGTAGTGCGGAGCTATTCTTCTACTAGAAGACCCAGCAGTAAAGCAGCCCAGGAAGCCATGGCAGCCTTACAGGAAGCTAGAATTGGTTCCATCATAAAAATTAATAAGTTGGTAGTCTTCTGCAAAAAGCTTCCAACAGTTGTAAGCCCACATGCAATTGCTGCTTGTGGTTTGACACCAGAAGAGTACCATCAGGCATTCCTAAAAAAAGATAATAAAATCACAGTGGACATGCACGAAACTGTCATGAATGCTCATCCACAAAAGGATGAAATTCTAGCATTCTTAGAGGCAACAGAGTAGAACTTTTAATACTGTACTTCTTGTCTCTTTGATATATTTTTGTTGTGTCTTGACTACAACATATGTACATAACATTAATAGCAAATTGCATACATATTTTATTTTTTATATAATTAGGTGTGTTGAAATCAATCACAAATTGAAACAAAATTTTATGCACAGAAAGATGGTATCTAAAAATCAATGTAGTTCGCATTCCTTTTAAATTTATTAAATTAGTATATTTTGATGTGATATTTCAAAAAATGAATGCTCAAAGAAAATAATTACATAACTGAATTAACTAAATTCCTTGGATAGTAAAGAAGGAACATGTGGTAAATCATTATATTTTTGTTGTCTCCTGACTGCATTAGATGTACATAACATAGCAAATTGGATACATAATTAATTTTTTTACATAGGTTTATTAAAAATTTTTCTTAATCACAAATTGAGACAAAAGTAATATTGTGGAGTAAGATAGTTTATAAAATTTATTTTGTTCATGATTCTTTCATATTGTATTAGTATATTTCGATGTCATATTTCAAAAACTGAACACCCAAAGATAATAATTACATTACCGAATTAATAATAAAAGTTCCCGTTCATTTCAATCATGTGCACTTTGTTATATCTACTGAAACAACTGCCCAGATTATGTTGGGGGTGATGGTGGGTGGTGGGGGAAGATGTTGAAGTTTCCATTTGACTGGCTTGTAGAACCCTATTCCTAATGGTTACTAATACTGATTCCCTGCCAATTAGTTTTAAAAAAACTCAATTTGGCTAACATTAGGTGGTACTTACAGTATCCAAAAGAGTATGTTTAATCAGAACCAGTTCAGTTCAACCTGCTTTTTGTAAAGCGCTTCAAAGCCTTTAGCCACTTTCTTGATGCTTTGGAGTTTCCCATCTATTTGTTTGGCTTTCTTTGGTTGCAAGGGACTTCCAAGATTTTTTGAAATGTCATGAAGTTTGGAGTAGTATTCATACACTCTTGAAGGTTCAATGCTTAGACCCTTCAAAGATGCAAAGTTCACAAGACAGTCTAATGTAAGACTTTCAATCTCAGACCATCCAGATACTGGAGTTAAACCTTGACTTGTCAGATAATCAAGACTGGAGATGCTCTCTTTGGCCTCTTGTAGTTTTTGCTTGGGTCGGTACCTTGAAGTTGTTACAAGTGTGTATGCCTGCTTGGCAGCCTGGGAGCTGCCATAAGGATTTCCACAACCAACACATTTACATCGATGGGAGCAACCAGCTATTTTAGAGTAGCATTTACACCGGCTCTTGTTACCATTTGGTACTTGACAGCAGAATTTTCTTCCATCCTTCTTGGCAGAACCACGACCGCATGAGCAGTGCTCAGGCACCTGTTCCTTTGGAGAATTATTGCTACATGTACTTGTGGAACTAACATGGGGTGGGATAGCTTCATTCACGTTCTCCAAAGATACCACATTGTGATATAATTCTGGTTGACCAATACTGTATCCCAGAAAAATTGCCTTGGTAGCTGTGCAAGGCAACAATGGGGAAACTGGTACTACAGGCATGTGGTCCAGTGATGTAAAGATGACTATGTTCAGTCTCAGAATCTGGGATAGTGCAATTCCTATGACATTCCCCAACTCATCTGAAAAAAAATGAAAGTCTCAGAGAGGCTTTTTGGTGTGCTTAACTATGCAAAATCAATCCTTATGGATTAAACAAAAGGTGCAAGTTTAAATTCCAGAAATAGAATACTCTATAATTAACACCACTTTGCTGCTATTTGTTTTGTTTTGTTTTTTTTAAACGGGTATTTTACTCTTATGTTATTCTTCCGTATGTAACTTTTCATTCCAAATATAAATTTTTTATTATTGAGAAACCCAAACAGGCAAAATATTCACTATACTGAAAACCTGTAGGAGAAAATTTCCCTTTTTCTTTTTTTTATTCCACTTTTACAAATATATCAAAAAAGGAAAGAAGAATTTTAAGAGGATGCATGCCTCCCCAACAGAAGCAAATTTTCTAACACTCCGCCCATTTAGAAATACAAATTTCACTTTAAACATTTTCTATATTTCCCCTCCAACTCAAGGAATTTCCAATGCCTTGGAGATTTTTTGGAAGTACACAAAAAGAGATGTCATCTGTCCTAACCAAAACCTTAAAGGGATTTGGTATTACTTCATGAAACCTTTTCAATGTACCCAACTTTACTGCAATAACATGCCAAATTAATGTCTTCACTTACTTGAAAAGTAATCACATTCCCTGAATTTGTTTACCTCATCATCAAAATGCTTTTCAGGTGACAGAAGGGCATGCTTGTACCTTCCAGCATTGCTAAGCAACTCATTCACCACAAGATCCCGTAATTCTTGGACAATCTTTATGTCACCACTGTCTGCCAATGAAATTCCAAGGAAAACCAAGTGCTTTTGTAGAGTGGGTGAAGATGCCAAAATTTCTTTCAGCTGACTAAGAACACTGAGAAAAATACTATTTGCTGGGCAATCATAGTCCACTGTGGCAAGTTTTAGGCTATAACCCGATAGATTCTTGTTTAGCCTTTCTGAGTGTTCAGCAACTTTCTCTGTGTTGAATGTGGAGTTACTGAACAGAAGTAAGCTGCAGGGCATTAAGTGGAGTAGCTTAGAACTCAACCTGGGATTTGTACATAGTGAACACAGCTGATTATAAAGAACAGACATGTTCACAGCCTGACAAAAAATGATGTAAAGCTCACTGTCACTGAGCCCATCATTGCTTGTGTCATGATACTCAGCACTGCTGTTAACAAACATTTCACACAAAATACTCTGCATGACTTCAGGATCATACACATTAGGAACACTAGCATTCTCAGGATCACTAGACTCTGGGATTATGCCAAA